>NC_086321.1:350214028-350381528 GCF_036172605.1 Pelobates fuscus
ATCTGGTGTAACAGTAGTGTACATTTTAAAAAAAATACAATTTTGACTGTAATAGATTGAATAGCAGTTAGTTGTCTGCCAGCGTGTGTGTCAGGCATACAGCGTATACTGTGCCCACTTGCCCAGTGCCACCACTCATATCTGGTGTCACAATAGCTTGCATTTAACAAAAGCAATACTTTTTTGACTGTATTATAATAGCAGTCAGTTTCCTTCACACGTGTGCGTTTCAGGGCCTGCCAGGGCACAGTGTCAAACCAGTGCAACTCATATCTGGTGTAACAGTAGTGTACATTTAAAAAAAAAAACACAATTTTGACTGTAATAGATTGAATCGCAGTTATTTGTCTGCCAGCGTTTGTGTCAGGCTCACAGCGTATACTGTGCCCACTTGCCCAGTGCCACCACTCATATCTGGTGTCACAATAGCTTGCATTTAACAAAAAATAAACTTTTTGGACTGTAACATAATAGCAGTCAGTTTCCTTCACACGTGTGCGTCTCAGGGCCTGCCAGGGCACAGTGTCACACCAGTGCAACTCATATCTAGTGTAACAGTAGTGTACATTTAAAAAAAAAAATTTTTTGACTGTAATATATTAAATAGCAGTCAGTTGTCTGCCAGCGTGTGAGTCAGGCTCACAGCGTATACTGTGCCCATTTGCCTAGTGCCACCACTCATATCTGGTGTCACAATAGCTCGCATTTAACAAAAAATAAACTTTTTGGACTGTCATATAATAGCAGTCAGTTTCCTTCACACGTGTGCGTTTCAGGGCCTGCCAGGGCACAGTGTCACACCAGTGCAACTCATATCTGGTGTAAAATTAGTGTATATTTAAAAAATATATATACAATTTTGACTGTAATAGATTGAATAGCAGTTAGTTGTCTGCCAGCGTGTGTGTCAGGCTCACAGCATATACTGTGCCCACTTGCCCAGTGCCACCACTCATATCTGGTGTCACAATAGCTTACATTTAAAAAAAACAAAACTTTTTTGACTGTAACATAATAGCAGTCAGTTTCCTTCACACGTGTGCGTTTCAGGGCCTGCCAGGGCACAGTGTCACACCAGTGCAACTCATATCTGGTGTAACAGTAGTGTACATTTAAAAAAAAATACAATTTTGACTGTAATATATTGAATAGCAGTTAGTTGTCTGCCATTGTGTGTGTCAGGCTTACAGCGTATACTGTGCCCATTTGCCTAGTGCCACCACTCATATCTGGTGTCACAATAGCTTGCATTTAACAAAAACAAAACTTTTTTGACTGTAATATAATAGCAGTCAGTTTCCTTCACACGTGTGCGTTTCAGGGCCTGCCAGGGCACAGTGTCACACCAGTGCAACTCATATCTAGTGTAACAGTAGTGTACATTTAAACAAAAATACAATTTTGACTGTAATAGATTGAATAGCAGTTAGTTGTCTGCAAGCATGTGTTTCAGGCCTACAGCGTCTACTCTGCCAACTTCTGCCACTGCACAGTGCCACTCATATCTGTTGCCACAGTAGCTTGCACGCATAGTACCACTAATCCCCCAAAAAATGACAGGCAGAGGCAGGCCACCCCGCAGGGGCCATCTTGGTCGTGGTGCTGTGATTCCCTTTGGCCCTAGAATAATGCCCAGTTTTCAGAGGCCACGTACCCTGAACTTGAAAAGTTCTGAGGACATAGTTGACTGGAGAACACAGGACACCCAATCTTCTACAGCTTCCGCTCGGAACCTTGACGCACCATCCTCCTCCAGCTTAGCTTCGGGCACCTCTCAAGTTACCACTCGCCCCGCCTGCCGCCACCACCAACACTAGCACCACAGCCGCTTCACTTGGTATGTCAGAGGAGTTATTTACACATCAGTTGGTAGAAATGAGTAATGTGCAAGCATTATTGCCAGAGGATGTAGATAACAGGGATATGTCTCAGTCAGGGAGCATTACACACATGGACGTACGGTGTGATGATGATGATGTTGTACCCGCTGCTGCTTCCTTTGCTGAGTTGTCAGATACAAGTGAAGCGGTTGATGATGACGATGCGTCCGTGGATGTCACGTGGGTGCCCGCTAGAACAGAAGAAGAACGGGGGAAAGTTCAGATGGGGAGACAGAGAGGAGGAGACGAGTTGGAAGCAGGGGGAGGTCATCGCAAGGAGCTAGTGGCACAGTCAGACAGCATGCATCGGCACCCGGGTTTAGCCAGACAGCACGCCAATCAACGCATGCTGTTGCCACCACCAGAATGCCGTTATTGCAGAGCTCAGCAGTGTGGCATTTTTTTTGTATGTCTGCCTCTGACAACAGCGATGCCAGTTGCAACCTGTGCCAAAAGAAACTGAGTCGTGGGAAGTCCAACACCCACCGAGGTACAACTGCTTTGCGAAGGCACATGATCGCACATCACAAACGCCTATGGGATCAACACATGAGTACAAGCAGCACACAAACTCAAAGCCGCCATCCTCCTCCTGGTCCAGCATCTTCAGCCACGTCAACCACTGCTGTCCTCCTTGCCCCCTCTCAATCACCCGCCCCTCCGTCTCTCGCCTTGAGCAGTTTCTGCTCATCTGCCCACAGTCAGGTGTCTGTCAAGGACATGTTTGAGCGTAAGAAGCCAATGTCACAAAGCCCGGCGTCTTGGAATTTTCTTTGCCACGTTACTGGACGCTCATGCGCAATGCCTGTAGGCTCATGCGTCCTTTTGAGGAGGTGACAAACCTAGTCAGTCGCACCGAAGGCACCATCAGCGACATCATACCATTTGTTTTCTTCCTGGAGCATGCCCTGCGAAGAGTGCTGGATCAGGCCGTAGATGAGCGTGAAGAGGAAGAGTTGTGGTCACCATCACCACCAGAAACAGCCTTATCAGCATCGCTTGCTGGACCTGCGGCAACGCTGGAAGAGGATTGTGAGGAAGAGGAGTCAGAGGAGGAATGTGGCTTTGAGGAGGAGGAGGAAGACCAACCACAACACGCATCCCAGGGTGCTCGTTGTCACCTATCTGGTACCCGTGGTGTTGTACGTGGCTGGGGGGAAGAACATACCTTCAGTGAGATCACTGAGGATGAGGAACGGGACATGAGTAGCTCGGCATCCAACCTTGTGCAAATGGGGTCTTTCATGCGGTCGTGCCTGTTGAGGGACCCTTGTATAAAAAAGCTGAAGGAGAACGACTTGTAATGGGTGTCCACGCTACTAGACCCCCGGTATAAGCAGAAAGTACCTGAAATGTTACCAAATTACCGCAAGTCGGAAAGGATGCAGCAGTTCCAAAATAAATTAAAAAGTATGCTTTACACAGCGTATAAGGGTGATGTCACAGCACAACAGGAATCTAACAGGGGAAGAGGTGAAAATAATCCTCCTCCTCCCACGACCACGCCGGCAAGGACAGGACGCTTTACAGACGTGTTGTTGATGGAGGACATGTGGAGCTTTTTAAGTCCTACGCATCGCCAGAGCCCTTCGGGGTCCACCCTCAGAGAACGACTCGACCGACAGGTAGCAGACTACCTCGCCTTAACTGCAGATATCGACACTCTGAGGAGCGATGAACCCCTTGACTACTGGGTGTGCAGGCTTGACCTGTGGCCTGAGCTATCCCAATTTGCGATAGAACTTCTGGCCTGCCCCGCTTCAAGTGTCCTGTCAGAAAGGACCTTCAGTGCAGCAGGAGGTATTGTCACTGAGAAGAGAAGTCGCCTAGGTCAAAAAAGTCTAGATTACCTCACCTTTATTAAGATGAATGAGGGATGGATCCCGAAGGGACTGACAGTGGGCAATACATTAAAAAAGGCCTGATGAGGGGGACTACTTAACACACCACTCCTATCTGGTGGCACATTAGATTGCACGCGCAGTGCCCCAAATTTTAAGTAGGAGGACCAACTGATAGGAATAGTACTACTTAACACACCTTATTATAACGCAGAGAGAGGCAACGCAGAGAGAGGAGTCTGAAGAAGAGGAGTCAGAGGAGGAAGGTGGCTTTGAGGAGGTGGAAGACCAAACACAACAGGCGTCCCAAGGGGCTTGTTGTCACCTTTCGGGGACCCTTGGTGTTGTACGTGGCTGGGTGGAGGAAGAGACCTTCAATGACGTCAGTGAGGACAAGGAACGGGACATGGCTAGCTTGGTATCCAACCTTGTGCAAATGGGGAGTTTGCGGTTGTGCAAATGGACTGTTTGCGGTTGTTTGCGGTGCGTTAAACGGGGAGTTTGGTCTGTCACTGTGAAGCGGGCGTAACCCTTACACTACCTGATCGATACAAAATCATACCTGATGTTTTAAAGCACGTTATTCCAAACAATATAGGAAAGTTAGGTGATTTATGCCCTTTATGGAATAAAACCACACTTTGCATCAACTATGTAATTTTCCATGGGAGTTTTGCCATGGATCCCCCTCCAGCATGCCACAGTCCAGGTGTTAGTCCCCTTGAAACAACTTTTCCATCACTATTGTGGCCAGAAAGAGTCCCTGTGGGTTTTAAAATTTGCCTGCCCATTGAAGTCTATGGCGGTTCGCCCGGTTCGCGAACATTTGCGGAAGTTCGCGTTCGCCGTTCGCGAACGGAAAATTTTATGTTCGCAACATCACTACTGGGCTGCCTAAGTCACATGTACCGGGATTATAGCTAGCACTGGCCCAAAAGGGCAAAATATCTCTTAATGGGTAGTGGTTGAAGCTAAAACGTGGCACAAACAGACTCCCACCACCATCACCATTTCTAAGAACAGAAGTGGTCGTTGTGGTTGGAGTAACCCTTTAAGATCGCTATCTGTGGGAAAATTTGCTCATGTTCAGATAAATATGTAAGGTTCCATGTATATTTTTTATATATAGTTTGAACCGTGTACTGAGCACTTGATAATCTAAAAGCATATTGGCGCTAGAATGATTTTAATAATTGTACAGTCTGTCTATACAAGGGTACAAACATATAGGCATTTTAGGATAGGGTTTTTATCTCCCACAGAGCTTACAATCTAAATGGGAAAATATAATTTGATGTGAAATCAAAACAACAAGGTAAAATCAATTTAGCTTGTAAGTGAATTGCATAGTCAAACTCTATATTAGAGGGGATAGTTAACATGACAGTCCTGATATCATGTTGGGTCTTAACTATGCCATTTTTTAACGTGGATATGAGCAGGGAGTTTCCACAACCCAGACAAAAGAAGGTTAAATCGTTTCCTTTTCTTGTGGGGGAAACCATTGTAAATTAATTGGATGTTGCAGAACTCACTTGGAATTAAAGTTAGTAGACTGATGCATGAGTAAATGTTTAATTAAAGTGGTGTGACTGAAGAAAAATAAAGTTTAAATATACCATCACATTGCCAATGCTGCTTCATGGTAAACAGTAAGCTTTAGGAGGCTGCAGCCAGTTGGGACATGTTGAGGAAGCTGGGGTTACTTTGACTATAATAGGTGTCATATAGCATGGTTATTGTCTATTTAGTAATAAAAAGTAATTATGCCACGGGAGAAAGGACTGTGTGGAAAGTCCTTTGAGACAAGGAACAATGGAGGGGGGAACAGATGAGATGTATATAGCATATAGGAGAGACCAGGAATTATGGACATTTCTGGCTCCTCGTGGGCCGATGAGATGATCAAGGTTTTCCCTCACTGCCCGGTGTCTGCCTAATTCTGATGGGGGCCCAGAGCGCCTTAGGTCGTCTGCACCATCGCCGGTGCTTCCCGAGCTTCTGCATTCAGAGCGTTGCCGGGCGGGTTGCCATGGCAACGCTCTGATACTTTCAGTGCCGGTCGGAGCTCCGGGGAGGAAGGTTCCTGGTCTGTGTATCGCGCTGGCAGGGACTGCTGGACACCCCTATAAGGCCCGAGGTATGCAAGAGGGAGTGAGGGAGAAACGTTATTTTCATAATTACAATTAATAATAAAAGAAAGTAGAAATTGTACTCCCCGCCCCCTTCCTTAAAGCCCTATATTACCCCTTCCCACACACAAAACACCCCTTCCACAATATGTTTCCTACATACAATGCATGGACTACACACGTACACGGAGTCTTTGTACACACACAATACAGTCCCTACACACACTCCCTGCAGCCCCTATCCACAAATACTATACTGCACAACAAACAACACAAACAAATCTATTTACACACACACTATACCACAAATAGCCCCTTCCCACACACACAACATCCCTATCCACTCACACTATATTCCCTATACACCATGCATGAACTACACATGTACACACATACATGTACAGCCCCTAGCCACAAATACTATACTACACAACAAATACAACACAAACAAATCTATTTACACACACACACACACACACACACTACATCACAAACAGCCCCCTCCTACACACAACATTCCTAACACTATATTCCCTATACATAATGCTTGAACTACACATATACACACTTACATGTACAACCTATAGCCACAAATACAACACAAACAAATCTATTTACACACAAACACATACTACACCACAAATAGCCTCTTCCCACACACACAACATCCCTATCCCACTCACACTACATTCCCTATACATAATGCATGAACTACAGATATACACACTTACATGTACAGCCCCTAGACACAAATACTATAGTACACCACAAATACAACACAAACAGATCTATTTACACACACACTACACCACAGCACTACACCAGTAAACGTCACACATGCGTAACATTAAATTTAATTGTGCTGCACAAAACAAGCACAGTGCCTCTTTCCAATGCAAAGTGGTGGAGTTATGTTATATTGTGAATGTTTTTTTTTGTTTGTTTTTTGCTGTCGTGCTCTGTGATACATTCCTACACACCGTACATTACTGTGAGTTTTCTCAATAAGTAATGTAAATGAGAAAAATCAAGAGCCTGTGTATATATGTTGTAAATGCATCTTTCAGGGGAGGGGGCGACAAAATGGAGCCAAAATTCCTTGCACCGACCCTGGCACTAGCACTTGCCTGCTGGGAAACCATGAAAAAAATCCTGGTGGGCTGCTCTTGTCTGGGACTGGTGCCATTTCACTGCCATTTTGCTATAGATGAGTGGCTCTTTATTCACTTCCTTGCGCAGTTATGATCTCCCACACTGGGTCCCTCACTCCCTCGACACAGAGGAGCCACTGGAAATACACTGCCCAGTGCCAGCTGTCAGCTACCCGGTACATAGAGGTACGGTCATGTAACCCCAGCGCCCAAGCATAAATCTATGCTTGTTTCAGGCAGGAGATTCCGGGAACGTGAACTGGAGGAAGGCCTACAAGTGGGAAAGGCTCTACTTTTTGGGAACTACTTCTTAAAACCATGCCATACCTCTGGAGCTATTAATCCTTGTAATATAATTGTCGATTTATAGAAACTAAACTAAAAGTAACACAAACATTTTTTTTACTGTTTTGTTCTGTTGTCAGACTACACATGGCAGGTTAAAGCCAACGACAGGAATTTTAACCGGTCCCTTTCAAGGAAAAGAAAATATGCAGTAAGTACTTTGTATAGTCTTTAATATGAAAACGCAATGGTAATATACACTGATTGGCCACAACATTAAAATCACTGCCAAATTTGCAAATAAAAATCCAATTTGTAAATACTAATTTGTTTTCTTCCTATTTTGTTTGTTTTTAAGGACAACAGCATTAAAACGAGCAAATACAACGTCTTAACATTCGTTCCCCTTAATCTGTTCGAGCAGTTTCACAGAGTGGCTAACGTATACTTCCTGTTTATAATAATCTTACAGGTAAGTGTTCTCTAGAGAGTCGTATGTTTAATGTTCTTACTTATCATTAGTACACATAGTTCCCTGAGTGCAGGAAATCCAGATTAGAAAATGCTGACTAATTAGACTTTGTTAAAACCCGATGCTTACAAATGTCATCCTTACTGTAATGTGACTGTCCTGGGCATTGCAAAAAAATGAAAAACCTGATTATTGTGGTTCTCGAAGACCAAATATAGTCCACCCATTATCAGAAACAAGAAGGCAGAGTAAAGTGTGCCTAATCAACAAAAATATATTTTAACACAATATTTATAATATGTTGCTGTGCAAAATTCATATATCATACAGGCCTTTCAAGCGTTCTGATTTCTGTGGGACAGTCCCGATTTTCGGGTCATGTCCCGCCGTCCTGAGTTTGTTTCCTGGTGTCCAACTTTTGCGGACTCCCCCACAAGCATAACATGAGGGCTATGCTAAGGGTATTAGAACTCTACAGGGAGCACAGATACAAGGCTCCCAGCATGGTCTGCCCTTCATGGGCCGACCTACCTTTCTTACCCGCTTTTCAGGATGTCAAAAGTGAGAGTTGTGTATTAAGTGGGCCAATTCACAGAAACAGTTACAGTTTATTTTAATAAACTGAGGATTCAAATTTCAGGCCAAGGTAGCTGAGCTTGAAAATGTTTCCCAGTCAGCTATGCATTCAGATCGGCTACTTTGACCTTAAATGTGAAATTAATTTTGAATTCCTGACAAATCTCACTTTAGTAAATAACGACATACCTTCTGACATTTCAAATGGACAGAGGGACACTTTAACTTTAGTGATGTGAGAGGGGATGTAGCCAAAGGTGAGGCTGTTCTGAGAGATTTTAGAAGACTCGTCAATAAATATGTTTGAAACTGAAATGTAATTTAGAACAGGAACGCTGTATCTTATTTACACAGACTGATTTCTAAACACATTCATTGTAATTTAAAGACACATTGCTGTGAGCTTCATTGCCCTGGAGCTCTGTTACACACTCAGACACCCCAACAATATGGAGCTCCTAGAAAAGAGGGATTTGGATTCCATATAGGGACTGTCCCTCCTAAATAAGGACACTTGGGAGGTATGGAATTGTCCTTAAATTTGAAATTCACTTTCAAACCCAACAAAGTAGCCAAACTGGCAGCATAAGTGATTTTAGATATTTTTTTGTTTGGCTGTTTTGCCCTTAAATTTGAAATTCTCTTTGAGTTTATTTTGAATTCCTAAAAATTCTCACTTTAGTGAAAAACTCTGTCTATATAAGTTCCAAACATATTTCTAAGGGAAGCTACAGCTATGTGGGCTGGAAAATTAAGAGTGAAATTTCTGAGCTACTGTGATGGGGTAGCAGCAGCAGAATGGAATAAAAGTAAGATTTTACTTTGTTTCGAGGTTTAAGGGGGACCACGGGGCTAGATGGTATTTTAAACACTATAGGGTCAGGAATACATGTTTGAGTTTCTGACCCTATAGCGTTCCTTTAAGAATAATGCAGATGCAGTGTTGATCTGGATGTAAACAGCAGTAGTTAACACAAACACACTCACTGCAGGAGCAGTGGTGTAAAATTAATGATGACCAGATAGCCTTTGGCTGGATGTGTATGATGGGTTTTGTATGCATTAGAATACTTCAGTAGCCATGGATTTTTGTCACTGGAATGACTTTATACACTATGTATAATGTAGGGGTTTTGCCAGCTGTCGGGCGCTCAACTTCTGTGCGTTTTGGCCTTCAGAATCTAATTTTGTACAGAATTGAGATTAGCCAGCCCAAAAATGTGTTCTGGGCTGGCTAATTATTCTGCAGAAGGTGGAGTTATACCTCTGGCAGTTAAGGGCACTTACAGACTCCGGGCACCATTACCACTTCAAATCAATTAAGTGGTAGTGCTTGCAGTAACTCTTTAACATCATTTTCACCTACATTTTCACAATTGTTTCACACATTATTAAATGTAAATAATGTTTTGGCATTTACTGTATATATATTTTTCTTTCAGATGGTTCCAGCCATTTCTACTGTGCCCTGGTTCGCCATAATGCTGCCCTTGCTTTTCCTCCTGATTATACGAGGAATCAAAGACCTCATTGATGATATAGTGAGTGTGCCCATTTCCTTAAACATTATACACTATAGAATCTAATAGGTGTCCATAATATAGCATCTAATAAGTCCTCTGCTTTGTCAAAGCGATGTGCAGAAAGGTAGAGTAGATACCTTGACTGAATGGCCCTTGCATCTAGTAGCCCATACCTATTTGTTGACTCATTGCTATAGACAGGGGACCACATATGTGCCAGCTAACTGTAGTCAATGTGTGCAAATTCAGAACACCTGAGAAGTTGAAACTGTGCACCCCCTCCCTCCCTCCCTTCCAAAATATGCAGATTCCTACAAGATTGAATAATCGATCAAGATTATTGAGGATTCACATGATAGATATTATTCACTAAACTTAGAATTGTGGACAACTGAGAAGGGGATGCTTTTGGGCAAAAAAAACACAGCATGAAAAACAGCTCAACTAGATTTTTTAATCTAAAATAGATACATTGTCCTAAAAATAATAATTACCTAATCAATTCTCCATAGTTCCACATGTAGTAAAAAAACAAAGCAAAACAACATGTCCGTATATTAATATGGAGCACCTGTATTACCTGTTGCAATAATTGGCACTTGGTTACGTCTTACAGTCACGAAGCAAGAGCGACAAATCCATAAACAACAGGCCATGCGATATTCTCAAAGGACAAAGGTAAGGAAAACCGTCGGGAAAACAGATGGTGTTTTCTAGATTCTTTACTGGATTTAGTGTGGTTTAAGAAGGTTACATTTACTCAATGAATGTCAGCATCAACAGATTTATCTCAGCTTTTGAAATTATCTTTAATACCAAAGCATACCAGAGCGGAAGTATTTGACACATAATAAATCTTTAATAAATACCAATTATGTGTTATATCTTTTTTTTTATTCTCTGTTTAATTAAATTATTTTTAATAAAATTACTTTAAGATTAAATATGAGGAAAGAATAATCTTTATTTGCAGCAAACACACTTTACTGTGTATCTACCAACACACATTTATGTATTAAATTTTATAGTGCTTACACTAAACTACAAAAATCATGAGGTAGTGCCCTCTGTAAACCTTCTCAATGTGCACATATAATTCACAACATGCTCATTGAAGTGGTCTGGGTGAAGTGTCCCAGGTCCCTTAACCCTGCAATGGTAATTATTGCAGTATTTGATGAACTGCACTTATTGCCTTGGAGGGTTAACTCCACCTCTAGTGGCTGTCTATCAGACACACACAAGCTCACTATACATACACAAGCTCACTGACACACACACAAACTCACTGACACATACAGAAGCTCACTACACACAAGCTCACTGACACACACACAAACTCATTAAACACCAGTTTACTATGTGCACACAGAAGGTCACTAGCACACTAGCACACATAAGCTCGCTGTCACTCACCCCTTGCTGTAGACGGAGAGCTGGAAGTTGCCCTATACATGTCTCCCAGGCTGTTTCTGTCAGCATGGCCGGCTGGTTGGAGCTAGGAGCTGGGCTTAGGTTTTGTTGGCTTTGGCCCCTGCAGCTTGTGCTGCACTTTGGAGAAGCTGACAGGGGGCCGTAGGGTTTTAACCCCACTTGTTTTGTGTTCAAATATATAGCTTGACAAATATATTATAAGTTAGTTTTTTTTTTTTAAATATATTATCAGTTAGTCTACTTTTCCTTATGTGTAGTAGTCATGTTGGCAAAACATGACAAGGGATGGAGCTTAACCAAGGTTCGAGTTCAGCTGCAAATCAGATTTGCCCACAATCCATCAGTAAAATCAATCCCACCAAAAGGGCAAATAGCAGATATTATGGAGAACAAAATGGAGGCACCTAGATATTGAGAATATCAGAGGATAAAATGGAGGCACATAGATCTAGCACAAGGAAGAAAATATAGTAAGTTCACATGAAGGCAAGTGGCAAGGAAAGAAAGTATAATCATTATAATACAGTAGCCATAAGGAAAACTAAAAAAAAAACACACACATTTCCGCTTTAATTTAATCCGAAATTAAAATTTACCCTTGCCCAAGTCTGACTGGGGGATGTGAGGCTTCTTGCAGTTGTAATGAATACCTCTATATGGCTCTCATCCAACTCCCTTCATTTCCAGGAGTTATTCAGTGAGTAGGTGTATACACTGTACTACACTATTTCCTGCCTATCTCACACATACATTACAAACATTCCACTGTATCGTTGAATAAACACTGTACCATTCTCTTATCACAAGCTTCTGCGCAGAGAAGTGGAAGGACATACAGGTTGGTGATATCATTCGACTACAAAAGGATGATTTTGTGCCTGTGAGTATGTAAAATTTTCCATTGTATCATGCATTGCCAATGTATTTGTTTAGCCAAAGGTTAATTTTAGGGGGTGATCATTTAACAGTTGTACATGGATGCTGGGAGTCACTATGCACCCCCAAATTCATATAGTGCTCCTCCATTTGTTTTAATTTACAGGCCACTCACTTACAGAGGTGCCCTAAAGGTAGCTCCACAGATCTTTTAAAACTACAGCTTCCATGATGATTTGCAATTATAAAGGCATTGAAAACGCATGCAAAGCATCATTGGAGTTGTAGTTCTACAAGATCTGGGGATCTACCTTTTGGGCACCCTGGCTCTAGTGTAAGGGCCAGGCCATGACCGGTTTCTGCTCTTTAGCTATTATTTCTTACAGGTTGGAAAAGTAAAAATGTCTCCAAACCAGACTGCATTGTAGTTCTCTGGAACAGCTCCAGGACTCCCATTATGCAGGTTTAGCTCCCTAGAAAGATGTGATATCAAATCATCTAGTTCTGAGAAGGAAACCCTCAGGGTATTAGAGCTTCCCTCTAGACACTGAGGAAGCCGCTCCAACAGCAAACAAGTCAAGTACGAAGCACAGACAGGAAGGGTCAGATGAGGGGCAAGGGCCAGTTGCCAACTAAATCACAATCAGTCATGGAGTCAACGTTTAAAGGAATACTACAGGCACCAAAGCAAGCTTATCTTAATTAAAGCATTTTGGTGCATTGAGTATGCCCCTGCAGTCTCACTGCTTGATTCTCTGCATTTAAATCACTTTGTTTATGCAGCCATAGTCACACCTTCCTGCATGTGACTTACACAGCCTTCCTAAACACTTCCTGTTAAGAGAGATCCAATGTTTACGCTTCCTTTATTGCACATTCTGTTTAATTTGGAATTTCATATCTCCTGCTTTGTTAATAGCCTTCTAGATCCTGCAGGAGCCTCCTATGTGCGATTAAAGTTCAATTTAGACGACAAGAGATAAACAGCATGTGTTGTTTTGGTTCCTATAGTATCCCTTTCAGATTGGTACAATTGAATATTTCAGAAAACAGAACAGATCCTAGAACAGGGTATTTAGCAACTACACCATAACTATAAAGGTGTTAGCGTATCATTAGATGTGCTCAAGCTGCTCTTAGTAACCTCAAGGAACTAAATGCATGGGCAACGCCCCTGAGGAGCACACTGTGCATGATCTGCCCTGGCTTGGGCTGACCAGAGCACCTGTCTGTCAGTCTACCCTGCACCATGGCAAGCTTACATACCCCCTTATCAGTTTACGGAAAAGTCCAAACATTGATGCCCCTTTCTGGCATTACTCTGCCGCCCATCCCGTTTACGTACCTCCCATTGTTGGGCGGGATGATACAGTGCTAACAGAATACTTTGTTGAATACTGAGATACTGATTTATTTTTTGTTTTTCTTTTTCTTTTTGTTTTTTTATTTGATCAGGCAGACCTACTTTTGCTCTACAGTTTGGAACCTAACAGCCTGTGCTATGTGGAAACAGCAGACATAGATGGGTAAGAATGTGTTTATTTAGAATTTTGTTTAGAATCTATCATTTCCAGTATCAACTGTGCCATTCTTTCAAATATTTGAATGGACAAAGGAGGCATAGCTTGGAACATGGTTTCAATGACCATTCTTATGTTACATAATAAGCTACTAATACTAATTTATAGTTACATCCCCCCTCTCATAATATTGTAAAGCGCTACGGAATCTGTTGGCGCTATATAAATGGCAATAATAATAATAATAATACTATACACACTACCTTACACGAAATGAAAGACCAAAAAATGATCTATACATTGTGCTAGAATAATTAATTTCTTTAAAAAAAAAACTGTGTAAAGAGATCCCCCTCCCTTTGTCTGTAATGCAGTTCTCAGCTTAGAGTTCAGTACAAACAACATAGACCTCTATACCACTGATTGATTGATGGGAGAACAGGAGAACCCTTCTATTGGGCCTTTGGGCGTTCTTCTGGCTTTCTATCACAGTAACTACAGCATATGCAATGAGTTTGGGAATGGGATGACAGATGTGACTCAGATATGATGCTGACTGGCCATAGATATAAACAACCAAATTCTTTACTGGAGGTGATCAGTGGAGCCTGGTTCATAGGGGCTGGTGGAGTAACCCCCCATCTTTCCACTGTTTGTTGCAGAAACAAAACCCTCGAATCCATTGTCATGATAGGGATTAATGATATGTGTGTGTCGGGTAGAACATGTTGTATCTACAGTTTCCATCTCCAACCCCTTGGCAAGAAATGCTGATGTGATGGGTGAACAACCAATCTTGTAAAGATTTTTTGGGGAAAATTCCATTTTCTGTGTATAGATATCTAAGAATATTCTTTACATTGGCTATCTGATCCAGGATGCTCTTAGAGAGCGGGAATGCATGATGTCCTGTCTTCTAAGGCAATCATTGGGCAACACCATCAAGTGGGTGGAGTTGGACCTCTTTAAAGTGGTTGTTGTTTATCATATACGTGCAGGGATGTATTAGCCGCGAGGCAAACAAGGCATTTGCCTTGGGCGGCAATTTCCAGGGGGCAGCAAAAAAAGAGTGATGTCGGTCACCTGTAGCCGGAATATGACGGCAAATTCCGGCTCCCGGCATCACTCTGCAGCGCGCGAGGGAGCTGAGCAGAGAGCTCAGGGGAAAGTGCTCCCTCGCCAGCGCCGCCCGCCTGAATTGTTAGCTGGACAACCGCCTGCATGCCTGCCTCCCTTCCTGTGAAAAGCCCCACTGGGAGGAGAGGGGTGGGGAGGGGAGGGGAGGGGAGAGGAGGAGGGGAGGGGAGAGGAGGAGGGGAGGGGCTGTCAGTGTGTGTATGTCTGTCACTGTGTATGTGAGTGATTGTGTATGTATGTCTGTCAGTCTGTATGTGAGTGATTGTGTATGTATGTCTGTCAGTGTGTATGTGAGTGATTGTGTATGTATGTCTGTCAGTCTGTATGTGAGTGATTGTGTATGTATGTCTGTCAGTGTGTATGTGAGTGATTGTGTATGTATGTCTGTCAGTGTGTATGTGAGTGATTGTGTGTGTATGTCATTGTGTATGTCTGGCTGTAAGTGTGTGTGTATGTCTGTCACTGTGTGGCTGTCTGTCAGTGAGAGTGTGTGTGTGAGTGATTGTGTATGTATGTCTGTCAGTGTGTATGTGAGTGATTGTGTGTGTATGTCATTGTGTATGTCTGGCTGTAAGTGTGTGTGTATGTAGATCTTCTGTACAATTATTGCCATACTGCCTATTTTGAAATCCATACCGCTCATTCCATCATAGGTCTTGGCTTCTTTAGAACCCATGAAAAACCTTTAGAAAAACAAAGGGGCAAACTCAGGCAGGATTGTCACCTGGACAAGTGCTATTTTATATGCGTATTATCTAATTTTTGTGTTTTTATTACAGAGAGACAAACCTCAAGTTTAAACAAGCCTTGATGATCACTCACAAGCTACTCAGTACAACCGAATCAATGGCAGCTTTTAATGGTACTTTGTACTTTTTGTTATTCAACTCCTCATTTATAGCGCTCTTTAGATTTCACCGGAAAATTTGTTTGCCGATAGATTTTTAGATAATTTGCCATTACAATTGTGCCCCCTCTTGTCGGTTAGACTATCGGCACAGAATCTATGCTGATGTCTGTTAGCAAGAGAACACAGCTAGAGGAAAGAGAAGAACGGTTAGACGATTGACGTCATTCCGTTCAAAACGTTGATGTGCTGGCAATGAAACCGGCACATCAGCGACATAGTGAGGGTCTGTGCCAGGCTTTGGGAAGCAAGACCAGGCTTCCCAAAGAGGGGCAGTGACAGAGAGCTGGTTTCAGCACATGAAAGAGACATAGACGATCAGAGAATTTTTTTTTTTAAAGGGGCATTACACAACAATATAAAATGACTTCAGTAAAGCTGTAAATTCAATGACAGGTTCACTTAAATTTTTGTGGTGACTTGAGGACAGACAAGAAAGAATACAGTAACAGCACTAACACAGAAAAACAGGTATGTTAGAAAGCAGCCGCTAGCTGTAATTTTCTATTAAAATAGTTTTTATTTTATTTTTTCGTGTGTGTTCTAAAGTTGAAAACCATAAACACATTCCTGCATCCCCCTCCTCGCGCTTTTCTCGTTCCAGTTTATGGGTAAATGTGGGACTCATGTCATTCATATCATGAAATTATAAAATAGCTGTACAAAATACTTAAAAAAGCATTGTCAGGTTCTAGAACAGGGATAGGCAACCTTTGGCACTCCAGATGTTGTGAACTACATCCCCCATAATGCTCTTACACCCATAATGCGGGCAAAGCATAATGGAAGGTGTAGTCCAAAACATCTGGAGTGCCGAAGGTTGCCTATGCCTGTTCTAGAACATATGGGAACATTAATCTGATGACATGGAAATAGATCCCTCACAGGTGGAGTTAAGATATATTTTTAATTGTTGAGTTACAACAGGGGCTTATTCACTAAACTCCAAATTGTAGTTAGTAAAACTAAATACAGGTAGCGCCAAAGAGAACAAACAGAATAAAGATCTAAAGGATCTCTAAAAACACAATAAAAAATAGTCCTTGATATAGTCCAACAATAAAAGAATTAAAAATACCAGGTGGTGAGACATAGTCTTAAAAGTAGTAGTATTCCATCCTCCAATTTTCATAAAGTGCTTGTGGGGGCAACTTCCGTCAATAGCAGCATATGAAAAAGAACAAAAAAAGAGGGAGACCAATAGTGCAATATAGTAGTGTAATAGATAACACACAAAACAAAGGTCTAAAATGCCAACTCACTTCTGGTAGAGCTATAAACAGCTCTGGATAAAACAGCATGTAGTGGTATTATATCCCCACTTGAAGGATATTCTTCAGGCAATGGTTCACAGTAGAATGATGATGGAGTAGAACATATGAAATGACAAAAAGAAGGCCAATAGTGCTCTCTATTATGGTAAGTATAAAATGCAAATAGTAGAAATATACTCACAGTTGATGGAGCAGACTAACTGCTTTCTGTATAAGGCATGGGGGGGCATAATCCCCATCTAGGATTCTTTATATGGTTATCCATAGGGGTATCTGTATGGGTAAACCCTAGGTAAAAGGATTCAGAGTGGATTTGTTCGACTTTAACCAGGCAGTTTATTTGGACGAACCAGCTCAAATTATTTTTTTGCAGTTTACTTGTTATGGTGGTCGGAGGCACCTGGCTCCACTCCACTGTTAGGAATCAAACTGTTCTTCAATGGTTTGACTTTAAACTGGTTGCCCCATCCCTTTTGTTTGCTTTGTACCCAAATTGTAGTTAATTAAAATCTGAATGGCAAAATGTAGGCTAAAATAGAAAAGCTGTGATTATAGCCAAGTTAGATTTTTTTTTCACAGATCATTAGTTTTTTCTTACATTTTGCCGTTCACATTTTAATTTACTGAAATGTATTTTAATTCGAATTTAGTACATATTCCCTGAAAATTGACATAGTAAATACGTAATTCCACTTAGCTTTTTGTACCTCTAAACCATTGTTTATAGTGTTTGCACAATGGAGTGAATGCTGTTTTACAACATTAACGTATGTTTGTTATATTATCATGTTTTAGGTAAAGTAACCTGTGAGGAGGCCAACAGCAACCTGCACATTTTCACCGGAACATTGGAGTGGAATGCTGAAAAGTATTCTTTGGACAATGATCATATTTTGCTACGAGGTTGTAGAATACGGAATACTGAGACCTGCTATGGATTGGTCATTTATGCAGGTAATAGAAGCCACATAACCATAGATGGACCATAGATTTAATTCAATTCCCTTCCCACCTATTATAAGTTTCATTAAAAATACGTAAAAATCTCATTCCCACCTCCCCAAAATATCCATGAAATCTTGCGTTTTATGTGTCAGTATGGTAAATAAAATTTCCTACTTAAAAGGATCCTATAGTGCCAGGAAAATAAAGCGGTTTTCCAGGCACTATAAGTTTAATAGGCCCCCCTCACTTGCGCCCCCCCCCTCCGTGGGGCTGAAGGGGTTAAAACCCCTTCAGCCACTTACCTGATTCCAGCGCCATTGTCCCTCTGTGCTGGGTGAGGCCAACGCTCCTCCCCCGCCAACATTAGCCAGTTAGAGAGACCTAATGCACATGCGTGGCAATGGACGTGCGTGTATTAGACCTCCCCATTGGAAAGCATTAGGACATCCAGCTTCAGATAATGGACCAGAGGTGCGTTTGGATTCCGGATTCTGGTGGACAGCCACAGAGGGCAGACTTAGAGCTGCAATGTAAACATTGAAGTTCTCTGGACCTGCAATGTTTTACATTGCAGCACTAAGTACCATAGGGACACAGCACCCAGACCAATTCAATTGGCTGAAGTGGTCTGGGTGCCTACAGTGTCCCTTTAAGACAAACGGGTACAGTTTGTATTTTTGCATTGTAGGCTTGAGATAGACAATACCAAACAGGGGTCAATACTGACTACATGCCCATTTTTAAACTTAAAGGGTTGCTCCAGCAATGAAAGCTACATTTTAATTTTCTTGGTAACTACTCACTATTGAATTTATTCCCTGTTTTGTAGTTTTTTGTTTTTGATGCTTTATAGAGACAGTTAATAAAATTAAAAAAATAAATACTCACTTTTATATTTCCTATGTATGTTTGCCTGCTGTCATCGCTACATATCACACAATGCTGTACAGGGGATTGTTGGGTTTGAACTTCTGATTGTAATTAAATTAAGGGGGCAGTCTATTGCCCAAATAAACATAAATCACTGTTTTGTAGCTGTACACCTAATGAAAGCATTTTTTTTTTGTAAATTCTTTATTTTTAGATTTTATCAACTGTAAAAATGGGGTACAGAATGAAGAAATAGGGGTGGGGTATAAGTCTTTTTCGAGTCGAGTAGAAGAATGACATTGATTGCGTTAATGGTGACGTTATCTAGACAACAGCCAAGGCATTACACTTACTAGTTGGATAGTATTGTAGCTAAGTTTGCCTCTTTATGTCTTTGAGTTTGGATTTGTGAACTGTAAATCCGTCATTTGTCAGTGTTCTATTTACATATTATTTGCATATCAATGGTAGGTTCCAGAAACAGGTAGGGTGTGTGGAGGGGGGTGTAATTGGTTCATGTCCATTTAGTGGGTAGGTTTACGTTACACATATGTGTCCTTAGTCATTATAGTCTGTTGCCATCTGTAGTTGATGGGTCGTAAGTTACTCATCTTGGTGGTCCGTGAAGTTTTAGTCCTGGTTGGGGGTGTCTTCTCTGATTGTGGGACCTATGATGAGGGTCGAGGGGGGGCATGGGGGCATTGGTCCTTTGTGGGGGCCGATGATCGTGTGTCCGGTGTCATTGAGGGACGTAAGTAAGTTTGTTTGTATTGGGTGATGGTGTGTGTATGTGCGTGTGGTAAGTGTTTCTCCTAAGAGGGTGTGTGTATCGATGTTGGTATCTTTGGTAGTTGTGTCGGTTGTCTTCCTGGTGTGGAGCTCTTAGTAGGACGTAAGGGGGGGGGGGGTAGCAGAGTCGGAGGTGGTGGTTTAGATTCGGGTGGGGGGGGTTGTGGCACTAAGCCTAGTACATGGTTTTGGAGTTTGCAGGGAGAGATGGTGTCTATTGGGGGTGGGAGGGATGGGTGTATAGTGGTGGGTGTTCAGTTATGTTAAGGCTATCTTAAGTATGGGTCAGGTGGTATATAATCCACAGGTCCCAGATTTTATTATGGTGATGGGTTGTGTCGTGGAGTAGGGCTGATAGTTTGTCCATTTCTCTGGTTTCCTCTATTTTCCGGAGTACGGTCTCTAGTGTTGGTATATTTTGGTTGCCCCATTGTTCGGCTATAGTGCGTCTAGTAGCTAGAGCAATTTTAGCTAGCAGTTTGTTTTGTGCCCTAAACAAGGGGGCGTGGGGTTTAGAGAGCAGCCAGACCCACGGGTCCAGGGGGATATTGGTGTATAGGATTCCGGACACAAGGTCGGCCACCACCGTCCAGAGTTGTGCTATGTGGGGACACTCCCACCACGCGTGGATGTAGGTGCCTTGGGATCCACAGCCCTTCCAGCACTCGTCCGTGGTGGAGCATTTAATCTGTTTTAGCCTTAGGGGTGTCAAGTACTATCGGAGGAGCATTTGTAGGCTTGCTCCCTGTGATTGGCACATATTGTGAGGGACAATATGGGTACAGTTTGTATTTTTGCATTGTAGGCTTGAGATAGACAATACCAAACAGGGGTCAATACTGACTACATGCCCATTTTTAAACTTAAAGGGTTGCTCCAGCAATGAAAGCTACATTTTAATTTTCTTGGTAACTACTCACTATTGAATTTATTCCCTGTTTTGTAGTTTTTTGTTTTTGATGCTTTATAGAGACAGTTAATAAAATTAAAAAAATAAATACTCACTTTTATATTTCCTATGTATGTTTGCCTGCTGTCACCGCTACATATCACACAATGCTGTACAGGGGATTGTTGGGTTTGAACTTCTGATTGTAATTAAATTAAGGGGGCAGTCTATTGCCCAAATAAACATAAATCACTGTTTTGTAGCTGTACACCTAATGAAAGCATTTTTTTTTTGTAAATTCTTTATTTTTAGATTTTATCAACTGTAAAAATGGGGTACAGAATGAAGAAATAGGGGTGGGGTATAAGTCTTTTTCGAGTCGAGTAGAAGAATGACATTGATTGCGTTAATGGTGACGTTATCTAGACAACAGCCAAGGCATTACACTTACTAGTTGGATAGTATTGTAGCTAAGTTTGCCTCTTTATGTCTTTGAGTTTGGATTTGTGAACTGTAAATCCGTCATTTGTCAGTGTTCTATTTACATATTATTTGCATATCAATGGTAGGTTCCAGAAACAGGTAGGGTGTGTGGAGGGGGTGTAATTGGTTCATGTCCATTTAGTGGGTAGGTTTACGTTACACATATGTGTCCTTAGTCATTATAGTCTGTTGCCATCTGTAGTTGATGGGTCGTAAGTTACTCATCTTGGTGGTCCGTGAAGTTTTAGTCCTGGTTGGGGGTGTCTTCTCTGATTGTGGGACCTATGATGAGGGTCGAGGGGGGGCATGGGGGCGTTCGTCCTTTGTGGGGGCCGATGATCGTGTGTCCGGTGTCATTGAAGGACGTAAGTAAGTTTGTTTGTATTGGGTGATGGTGTGTGTATGTGCGTGTGGTAAGTGTTTCTCCTAAGATGGTGTGTGTATCGATGTTGGTATCTTTGGTAGTTGTGCCGGTTGTCTTCCTGGTGTGGAGCTCTTAGTAGGATGTAAGGGGGGGGGGTAGCAGAGTTGGAGGTGGTGGTTTAGATTCGGGTGGGGGGGGGGGGGGTTGTGGCATTAAGCCTAGTACATAGTTTTGGAGTTTGCAGGGAGAGATGGTGTCTATTGGGGGTGGGAGGGATGGGTGTATAGTCGTGGGTGTTCAGTTATGTTAAGGCTATCTTAAGTATGGGTCAGGTGGTATATAATCCACAGGTCCCAGATTTTATTATGGTGATGGGTTGTGTCGTGGAGTAGGGCTGATAGTTTGTCTATTTCTCTGGTTTCCTCTATTTTCCGGAGTACGGTCTCTAGTGTTGGTATATTTTGGTTGCCCCATTGTTCAGCTATAGTGCGTCTAGTAGCTAGAGCAATTTTAGCTAGCAGTTTGTTTTGTGCCCTAAACAAGGGGGCGTGGGGTTTAGAGAGCAGCCAGACCCACGGGTCCAGGGGGATATTGGTGTATAGGATTCCGGACACAAGGTCGGCCACCACCGTCCAGAGTTGTGCTATGTGGGGACACTCCCACCACGCGTGGATGTAGGTGCCTTGGGATCCACAACCCTTCCAGCACTCGTCCGTGGTGGAGCATTTAATCTGTTTTAGCCTTAGGGGTGTCAAGTACTATCGGAGGAGCCTTTGTAGGCTTGCTCCCTGTGATTGGCACATATTGTGAGGGATGCTGTAGCCTTCCAGATGTCAGTCCAATCAGAGGGGTTGTTAGGGGGGCCGATGTCTTTTTCCCATGTCTTAGTATAAGAGAGTGCACCTGTTGGGGAGGTAGAGTTCAGTTGCAGGTAGATGGAGGAGATTTGGCCCTTGTGTATTGGGTTGTGTGCACAGTCATGTTCAAATTGGGTTAGGTCAGCAGTGGCCGTGGAGGTGTGTTGGGGGTTCTGCAGGAAGCTGTGGATCTGCAGGTATCTGAAGTGATCGAAGGTGTTCAGTGGCGTGTGTCTGGGTAAGTCTGGGAATTGGATGAGCTGTTTGGATCGGAAGAAGTGGTAGAAACGTGAAAGTCTGTTGTCTTCAAAATGTGCAAAATCCCGGGGGGACAGCCCTGGAGGGAACTGTTTGTTCCTCAAGAGCAGGGTAAGAGGTGAGGGAGAGTTAACGAGTGGGGTCTTGTGTATGGTCTTGTCCCAGACCAGAAATGAGGTGCGTAGGGCCGGGGTTGTGTGTGGGGTATCGGGTCTGCACTGCCTGGGAAACCATAGGAGGAGTGAGGGGTGGTCTCTGCCCAGTAGGTCGTGCTCGAGGTCCACCCATATCTTGAGGCCTGGTGGAGCGTGTAGTTGCTGTATTTGTGCTAATTGGGCGGCTTAGAAGTAGTTATAAAAGTTGGGGAGTCCCAGGCCCCCCTGTTTTTGTGGTTTTATACATTGTAGATCTCCTGGGTCTTTTGTTGGACCATATAAAGTTGTCTATTTTGGTTTGGAGTGTTTTAAAGTCTTTCCGGGCTATCGGGACGGGCAGGGTTTGGAATAGGTACAGGAATCTGGGGAGTAGGTTCATCTTAATGGAAGCTATCCTTCCCATCCAGGAGATTGGCATGGTGTTCCAGTTTTGGAGATCTATAAAAGCTTGTTGGATCGGGGGGGATAGTTTATGCGGATTCAGGGTTTGTGGGGAGGAGTATACCGAGGTATGGGATGCTGGCCTCATTGTATTTAAATGGATGTGAGGAACGGAGGTTTTCGAGGTCCCGTTCCGGAATTCCAAGTGGCATGGCCTCCGTTTTTTCAAGGTTTAACTTGTATCCTGAGACTGCTGCATAGTCTGCTAGGAGTGTGAGTAGGGGTGGGATGGATTGGGTCGGGTTTGTGAGGGTCAGGAGAATGTCATCGGCATAAGCCGCTATTTTGGATTTGTCTTGTCTTACTATGAGGCCGCAGATTGTTGTGGAGTAACTTATCTTTTATAGGAGGGGTTCCAGGTAGAGGGCGAATAGGAGTGGGGAGAGCGGGCATCCCTGTCTGGTGCCATTTGGGATCTTAATTGTCGTCGGTTTTACGTTGGGTATAAGAAGGGTGGCCGTTGGTTTGTCGTATAAGGAGGATAGGGCCGCAATTATTGGGGTAGGGAATCTGAATTTCTGTAAAGTAGTGAACAGGAAGGGCCAGAGAAGGCGATCGAAAGCCTTCTCTGCATCTATTGATAGGAGGAGGGTCAGGATCTTCCTATGTACTGCCACCCAGATGAGGTCGAGTATGCATCTGGTGTTGTCGCTGGCTTGCCTGAATGGAATAAATCCCACCTGGTCGGGGGGTGGATTAGTTTTGGGAGAAAGGGCTGTATACGGTTTGCCAGGATTTTGGTGAAAATTTTGGTATCCACATTGAGGAGGGATATGGGTCTAAAGTGTCCTGGGTCAAGAAGTGTTTTGTTTGATTTCGGGATCAAGCTTATGTTCGACCTGAGCATATCTTCCGGCAATGTGTCAACTTGAAGCATTGAGTTATATAGTGTGGCGAGGTGGGGTAGCAGGGCATCCGAGAATGTTTTGTAATATTGGCCTGTAAATCCGTCTGGTCCCGGGCATTTGTGTGGTTTAATTGTTTTCAGGGTAAGTGCTGTTTCTTCTACCGTGATGGGAGCTGCGAGTTGTGCTCTTGCTTCATCTGACAACGCTGGGAGGGGGATATCTTTAAGGTAGGATTCTATGGCTTGGTGGTCTGTTGGGTGGTTGTGGCCTTGTCTGGCGTTTGGCCTGTGGTTATATGGTTCCATGAAGTGTGGAGAACATAGAGTGTGGAGAAGATAGAGGCTATTTGATCAGGGGTGGTGTAAGTTTTGCCTTTGGGGGAGTCAATCTTATCTATTTGTTTGACCTGCGTCTTCGGGCACAGTTTACGGGCTAATGAAAGCATTTTTTAATTGGGGTATATTTAAAACAGCTTGCAAAAGGTGAAGATCTCGTCTGCTGCCTATGCAATCCCTTCCCTTCTATCTCTGCCCAGACTTTCTGTGGCTCTCCAATCACAGACTTCCCAATGCAGCTCAATAAGAAGTTATTGTAAGGTGCTCTTTGCAATTGCTGTCTCTTGGGTTTAGTTCCACAGAGCTAACCAAACCAAGAAGTAACAGGACTGTAATAAGATTAATTTATAAAAGTGCCAGTTTCTATTTAAATCTGCACTTTTGTAATATGAAATTAGAGGACACACTCGTATTTAGGGATTTGGAATGTCCCTTTAATTGAGAAATCACTTGATTTAAGCTATATGTGAAAACTCTACTTTTTTTGGGATGGCAGACTTAGATTCAACACGTCATGAGTGAAAATCATGAATGGAGACATTTTTGTGAGTGCATTAACCCCTCAAGGACACATGACGGAAGTATTCCGTCATGATTCCCTTTTATTCCAGAAGTTGTGTCCTTAAGGGGGTTAAAGTGATAGCACGGTTTTTACCAGCTTGTATGTAGTTTCATTTGTGGTGTATAATTTTTGTACGTTTTTTGGCAAACTTGTTAGTCAAGCATAGAATTGTTGTTATTTAAACTTAATTTTGACCCAAATAAGAACCTGCTAATTTTGCATTTTTCAACAGGAATTGATTCCAAAATCATGAGGAATTGTGGCAGGGTCCCAGTGAAGAAGACAAACTTGGATATGATGATGAACAAACTTGTAATTATTGTGAGTATGAGTCTAAGCGACAATGAAAGTTCCTTAGGCTAGACCTTGCAAAATGACAAAACATCCCATTTCATGAATTTAAAGAGACACTATAGTCACCAGAACAACTACAGCTTAATGTAGTTGTTCTGGTGAGTGTAGTAGCTCCCTTCAGGCATTTTTATGCAAACATTGCTTTTTCAGAGAAAAGGCAGTGTTTACATTGCCCCTAGGGACACCTCCAAGTGTCCACTCCTCAGATGGCCACTGGAGGGGCTTCCTGGCTCAGGGCTGCACAGTAAGCAATCCTGCCATTCAGCGTTCCCACGCTCTGCATGGGAACGCTGAATTTTCCTCACAGAGATGGGAAAAGCATTGGATTGGCTAAAAATCAGCAATTTTGATGATATCACAAGGGGGCGGGGCCAGTGCCGGAGGACCTATGGAGAGCTGGAAATAAGGAAATAAAAATTAATCTACATCCATTGTACATGTAAGAAATCATTTATTTCTTCTGAAAACAACAAAAGCTCCAGATGAAGGTGAAATGTGACATTTTTTTCATGTTTGACAAATAATAATTTAAATTAAAATAATTATGTAGATAATGTTTCCACTTGCTTTTACATAACTTTTTTTCTTATATTGTATTACTTTTTTTTTCAGGTATTTGTGATTCTGATTTTTTGCTGTCTATCACTGGCCATTACTTCAGGGTTTTGGGCCAAATGGTTCATGGAAAATCACAGCTATATTCCTCCTCTATCAAATAATGCCAGTCCAGCGTACAGTGCATTCCTTACCTTCTGGGGATATGTTATACTGATGAGCACCATTGTGCCAATGTCTATGTATATAACGTACGTACAGAGTCCAAAATTATGTAAGATTGTAATCGAATTGAGCTTAAAATATTGGGTCCAATTTCAAAATGTCAACTTAAAAATGGTTTGAGATATTATAGCAGCCGTATAACTGCACTACACTCATAAGACCTCATTGCTTGCTGTTAAAGGGTTACTCCAACTAAAAAAATAGTGTTTTTAATTAAAAACTGTATTTGGTTAGAGTACCCCTTTCTGGCAAGCCCCTCCCCCTCCTCAAAAAAGGGAGAAAGAAAGTTAAAAATTCCGTTCAATCTCACATGGAGGCCAAGTTCCTCTTGCAGCCCAATCCTCCTCGGGTGACCTTAGTCCCCCTCACTGCAGGAGAAGGGACATTCCAGGAGGAGGGGCATGGGCAGCACAGAGGTGGCGGCACATGCCCCCATTGGCCATCCATTAGCAGCACACATAGCATAGCACATAGACTCCCAAAATCCACAAAATTAAACATTACCCAGTTAGTTTTTAGTGGTAGTGGATAAAGGGCCTGGACCAAAATAACCATCAACAATAGGACGAGTACGTTTCTGCAGTGACATAAGTGACATATTGTTGAAAGTTGTGTTTGATGGGTCATAAATGAACAAGATAACTCTAAAACATAGAATGTGGCATTCAAAAAGTGTTAGTCAATTTTTGAAATATTATATTTATCTCATGTTTTCAGGCTTGAGTTTATCCATCTGGTTCACAGTATGTTCATTGACTGGGATTTGGAAATGTATTTTCCTGAAAACAACACACCAGCAAAAGCTCGATCCACAAGCCTTAGTGACCTGCTTGGACAAGTTGAATACGTATTCTCAGACAAGACTGGAACGTTGACTCAGAACGTTATGATATTTAAAAAATGCTGCATCAAAACACAAATCTACGGTAGTTCATAGTAACTATTTTATTGTTATGAGAACAAAATCTGGGAAAGACATATCTGGGAAAAGTAATAAGCATTAACCTTTTAATTTATATTGTTAGTTTAATGATTTATTATCAAACCATTCATAACAGCCCCAGCATTGACAATACTGGTTTAATACTTTTGCAATATCAATGTTAATTTAGTCCAACCTGGACCGGACGACAATGTTCGTCTGACAAAATCTCAGACTCATTTGCATAGGTTGTGTCTCAGAAAGGAGAGCCGAACAGTTTTACAAAAGAGACAGAATGGTTGAAGGTACAAAGAACACTCCTCCCCCTAAAGCGGAACAGCGGAATGCTGTGTGCTGTCTTCATTTTTAAGATGTAGATTCTACACTACCATTTACAATTTCTCAAAGTTTTCATTAGTATGTAGTTTTTCTTCCTTCCCTTCCTTCCCTTCCTTCCCTTCCTTCCCTCCCTTCCTTTCCTCTCTTCCTTCCTTCCTCCCTTCCTTCCTTTCCTTCCTTCCCTTCCTTCCCTTCATTCCCTTCCCTCCTTTCCTCCCTTCCCTTCCTTCCTTTCCTTCCTTCCATTCCTTCCCTTCCTTCCCTTTCTTCCCTTCCCTTCTCTTCCCTTCCCTTCCCTTCCTTCCTTCTCTTCCCTTCCTTCCTTCCCTTCTCTTCCCTCCTTCTCTTCCTTCCCTTCCTTCCTTCCGTTCCTTCCTTCCCTGCCCTTCCTTACCTTCCCTTCCTTCCCTTTCTTCCCTTCCCTTCCCTTCTCTTCCCTTCCTTCTCTTCCCTTCCTTCCTTCCTTCCTTCCCTTCTCTTCCCTTCCTCCCTTTCCTTCCTTCCTTCCTTCCTTCCCTTCCTTCCCTTCCTCCCCTTCCTTCCCTTCCTTTCCTTCCCTTCCCTTCCCTTCTCTTCCCTTCCCTTCCTTCCTTCCTTCCCTCCCTTCCTTCCCTTCCCTTCCCTTCCCTTCCTTCCCTTCCTTCCATTCCCTTCTCTCCCCTTCTCTTCCCTTCCTTCCCTTCTCTTCCCTTCCTCCCTTCTCTTCCCTTTCTCCCTTCTCTTCCCTTCTCTTCCCTTCCTCCCTTCTCCTACTTTCTCTTCCCTTCCCTTCCTTTCCTCCTTCCTTCCTTCCTTCCTTTTGGGCAATAGCTGATGTTTACAACTGACAAATTTAGTGCTCCTCCCTAACTCCATAATGATATGCTGGACGGTTGGACACAGTGTGATTCTTTGTCCAACTTGTCTCACAGGGTTTGAATTAAGAACAGTAAATGCCAATAGCATCAGCTACCCATAATGTTTAATCATATATTGGAATAAAGCAATTCTGTGATTCACACATCATTCAGAATTTTGACCTTGTGATTTAAGATATCTCCAGAACCTCTCTATGGAATGTTTCACCATAATACGTGCTTTACCGTTCCATATCCTGTATATAATTGTCTTCATTAATAAATGCCAGCAATAATCAATATAACTTTGTAAGTTAATTACTGATTTTAAAATTACATTTTCCACGTATGTGTTACATTTGATGTGTTCATGCCAGTTCAGTTGAATCCGTGTAATACCTATTGCAATTCATACATAAATATTATTTTATTGTGTAGGTACAAATGTAGAAAATGAGAAGAACAATCAGGTATGTCATTTGTTTTTAGAATCTCTGTATGACATGCAGTTTAAACTGTTTCAAGATGTCATACAAATAATGTGTAACATTTAGTTTGTTAATTATTGCACTAAATGCAGTCACTGCCCCGCTTAGAAGTACTGATAAGTGTTGGTATTTCCATTTAGGACTCACTAATATAAAATATATAATATCCCCTTCCTTCTTGTGCAGTGGTGAGAATGTATTAATACTGGATAGTATTAATCCTTTATCACCTGTGCCATAGGTAAAGCTTGAAGAAACACTCCAGACATCATAACCCCTACAGTCCGCTGTAGTGGCTGTTGTGCCAGAAGGGCCATTTTGGTATTCCAAGACATGCTAGAATGGACACACCAACATATTTCCTCCTTCTTTCTGGTGTGTTCTAGATTCAGCCGAGTTAGATGGAGGCTAAAGCAGGGGTGTGTATATTAGCAGAGAGATTGAACATGCCTAGTGTATGAGTTGTGAACAATAAATTCTTGTTGATTAAGAGACGGTATTCTATTATAACCCAATTATCACCAGACATAACATCCCTAGTCCCCATGTTGGTCTGGAGTTTTGGGCAAGTGCACCCTCAATTCTTCTAGCCATTTTCCAAGATCACTAACCGGCCTCGTACTGGCATCTTCCTACTTCTCCCAACAATTTCATTTGTACTTTCTCACCAAAACCAATTTTTGTTGATTTATTTTTGACATATTAGGTGACCCCCTTCCCTTGCATAGGCAGTAGGTTGAGGCATCTGCAAGAAGCGGTGCTTCATCTAATTCTGATAAGCGCAGTTGTAGGACATATTTGGGGGAAAGAATGATCCTGTCCCAAATTCTATATCACTCACCTGTAATAGAAGTAATAAAATGCACCTTGGATGTTACTCCAGCATCAACACAAAAAGGTAGGAACCCGAACTGTTCCTAAATTAGTTTAAAATAATCTGTCACATTGTCACTGTCGAGCAGTTCTCATACATTAATGTATATAGTTTTATTTATTTTATAATTTCTATCTTTTTTTTATTTACAATCTTTATAATAAGATTTTTTACACTGAAAACATGACAACAGTACACAAAGGAAGAAGAGATTTGTGATGACACAATATGCCCCCTCTCTGTCCCCCACCCCTAAACAATTATAAATACCGCACTCAATAATTGTAGTAATAGAGAGCTGTCAGATGTGAGATTATTTAAATAGACGATATCTGTGCTTCCCCCGAAGACATCAGGTACGTTGTTAAACCATTCTTAAATGGTTTGGTAACTTACACTGAGCCTCAGACCTAGGGCTTATTTTAGAAAAAAACTGATGGTATTACTGTGTGATTTCACATTGTTATACATTGTTACCATTTACTAATTTACTGATTTCAATGCTGGTTACATTGAGTCAGTATTACCTCGTTAGTATTTGTAAATTATGTAGCATTTTTATAGACTTGAAAATGTTATGTCAATAAACAAACTATCTTGTATTATATGTATGTAGCATTTTTATACTGCATAATATTAAAATTGTATGTTGTACTTTCTCTTCTCAACTTTATTTTGCCCTTTTTTATACACATTATTTATTAGCACTTTGCAGTTTATAATGTTGTGTTTACATCATATGTCAAACCTCATGTTATAATCTCAGGGTTTAATATCCTGCTTGCTAGCATCAGCAGCTGTTTTCAGTCCTGTTGTGATTAACTATGTAATTCCATTTTGGAATGGTATCCTTAAAGGAACAATCCAAGCATCATTTATCACTACAGTGAGCAGTAGTGGTTATAGTGCCACAAGTTGCCTAATGTTCCCCCCAAATAAGAAGTCAAACCCCTTGCTAACAGCTTGACAACGTACGTCAGGCACCTGTCACTTCCTCCCTTGAGAGAAAATGGTTTGTCTACTAACATTGGGGGTGCTAGGGCACTCATCGCACCATAACAATCTCAGCATGCTGTCGTGGTTACGGTGCTTGTATCATTCCTTGATCAGACTGTAATGCAAGTATAGTCTATCACTGGTCCTGTTTAAAATATTAACCTGTTTTTTAGTCAACACTGTTACGAAGATATTTGTTTATTTTACTGGAAGGAGGAAACAATGACTTCAATATTTTTCAGGCGGTAGACTTCAAGTGGAATAAATATGCAGATAACAAGTTCTGTTTTTATGACGAATCTCTAATTGAAACGGTTCGCCAGAATGAAGACGAGATTTTGAGGGAATTCTTTAGACTGCTTGCAATATGTCACACAGTGATGGTAGACCGAAAGAAAGGTAACAATTGGAAAGCTACACTTTTTTTTTTTTTTACAATATCTTAAAACATTCTTTTATGTTTGTGCAATAGTATCCTATACCGAAATCTCTTACTCGATGTATCTTCTTTTCTATAAAACTTAGTTATTCTTTTAAAAGTTTATAGAAACACTCCAAGCATCATAGCAATGAGCTGTAGTGGTTATGGTGCCAGAAGTGCCCCCTACCCATTGCAAGAAATCAAACTGGCCCCAGGTTAGAAGTTAAAAAGTTAAACAGACACTTCTCCCCTCCTCCTCTATGCCTTGTGGAGAATGGCATGATGCTCCTAAGCAGGAGCTGCCTTTGCCCTTCTGAGCTGTACTGTATGGATAATTGTGGGACAACATATTAAAAATAGCATTATATGTATGATAATACCCTACAGTGCATTGCTGGGCTTAGCTTAGGCAGCAAAGGTTTCAGTGCTTTTTTTAATGGAAAACAAACCCGCAGTATGAAGCAAATTATTCTAAAACAGTTTAACTCTTTACAATTGGGGAGTGCCAGGCCACTCCTGGTACAATACCCACTACATTACCACTACTGCAGTGGTTATAGTGCATGGAGTGTTGCTTTAAAGCATTGACGCACCCCTTCAAGCCATGCTTTAACAAGTATGCAATGGATGGGATATTGAGCTAATCTCATTTTAAGCCTATAATCGCTGTTTTTTTTTTTTTTTTTTAATTCTTTATTTTTGGAGTGCATGAAAGAATAACAAAAGGGCTCGTCATGCCCCAACAGCAGTGACAAGTATATAACCACATATATTAACAGTTGGTCAGCATGAGGAAAGCTCAGCACATTTTTTTTAACATAAACTGATTTAACAGTCCTGTCTAAGCGATCTATGCATAAAATGTTGTTGGCAGGAACAGTTTTAGAATTGCTAGTTGAAAGATTACGTTCTACTAAAAATGAGGGTTTACTATGGAAAAGGTAGTTTAGTTAGCGTGAGAGGCCTCTCTACAATTGATGCCTATTGAGAAATACCAGAAGAAGAAAAATTGTAAAATAATATCAAATAACAAATTAAACAAGCTCACATCTAAGCAAGTCAAGTACACGAAATGCTATGCTGCTCAGTAAGGGAAGTTAGTGTATCTATAATATACAAGCATGTTGTGTCTTGTTTTTAAGTAGCCCGGTCGTGAGACTAGTAGATGCAGTGATTTCAGTTATGCTTGGTACAGTTCTAACATCAAAGTATGCATGCAACAGTGACTATATAGACTGGTTAGCACAAGTTGCTGGCGAGTAAAGAGGACAGGCAGGTACATACGATTTGTAGCGTCCTGACAACATATGCAGTAGTTTATAGTTAGAGACATTAGCTTCTTAGGGCATAGCAAGATAAACACAGTGCATTATCTATATTGTATCGAGAAGTGTAGGCTTAAGTATATGGGTATTGCTAACCAAGTAAAATGTGAGGCGTGAGCTGTGTTCGTATGCTATGGGTGCTGTTCTCATGAGCGTTAAGTGTTGATATGCCTGGTAGTTTGCAAGTTTTGGTGCCAGGTATTGTGAGCTGCATTGACTGTAGGTAGTTTAGATACTAGCTGACATAGCAGGGATAATTTCTGAAGCGCTGTCATTAGAGAGCGCTAGCACTGGGGATGTGGTGATGGGGAAACCTGGCGGTTCGGTGGCTCTGTACATAGTGCCCCACTATATATAATGTGAGGAGTGGTGATATGTGGGTTGCCTCAGTGGTGAGGGAACCGAACATGGTAGGTGTCATCAGCATTAAAAAGAGACAAAAAAACATATAAGAAAAAGGTAACGTATTCTAGTAACAGAAAGTTCAGTGAGAGTCAATTATGATAATTGAAAATACACTTCAGTGATGAGGCAAGATCAGGCCCGTCTCAGCAGGCTATCTAGGGCCGCTCAGGTATTGACAGCTGCCCGTTCATCTTGCCTCGCTCCCCGAGGTATGAAGGGACGTGTCGTTGCCGGATTCCAGGTGTGTGGCAGGGGTGCCGCTGTGCTCGACCATGCTGTGTCCAGGGCATTTGTTGGTAGTCCCAGTGTGGGTAGCAGGTCGACTGCCTCCTTAAGCTCACTGACTGAGTGTGTGTCAGTGCCGTGTAGTATCTCAAGTGTGCGTTGCAGTCGCCATCGGTATCTGAGGCCGTTGGTGCGGAGTAACGCCGTGAAAGGCTTAAGCGACCTCCTCCATGCCATGGTGTCTCCAGACAGGTCTGCATAGAACGTCAGTTGCATGCCTTCGAAGGGGTATGGTGAGTTGTTTCGGACAGCGTTCATTAGAGCAGTTTTGTCGTCGTTGCTGTGGAATTTTACCAAGACATCTCTCGGGGCTGACGTTGGTGCTGTCGCCGGTTTACGAAGTCGGAATGGCCCCTCCACTCCCACCTGTTTGACCTGCTTATGGGGTAGCAGTCCAGTGAGAAGTCTACGTAGGAAGTGTGGCAGCTCCTTTTCCGGGATCTCCTCTGAAATGCCTCTTAACTTGAGGTTCGGTGTGCGTCTACGGTCCTCCAGCTCTGCGAGTTTTTTATCCATTTTGCTGTGTTGGGTTTGTAGCTCCTGTATAGCTGTGTGGAGCCGTGTTGTGTGTTGGGCCTGTTTCTGGGCGTCGTTCTCTACAGCGCCCATGCGGTTCATGAGGCCTTGTAAGTCCCCTCGGAGCTGGGCCATGTCGGCCTGGAGTGTGTGCTGGAGCTCCGCTAAGAGGCCCTTCAAGATTGCGGTCGTGACCGGGGCCGAGTCTAGGTGAGGGGCGATGGGTTTAATAGCTCTCTGCTCGGGTATCTGAGCTCCCGGTGTTCCCAGGGGAAGGTCCTCGGAGATCTCCGAGTCGTCGGAGAGGTCGGCCATGTTAGGCTCTGCTCCCCTCCGGGCCTGGCGCCATAGATCACCGATGTTCATGCTCATAGACGGTTTCTCGGCCCTAGGCTTCTTGGTCTTTCTCCCCATATCGTGAGGGTGTGCTGTGGGCTCAATTATCCTGGTTTTGGGGTGTGGAAGACCCTTGTAAACGCTTGGTATTTCGTTTGATGGCCTGGAGCTCAGAGAACATGCGGCCATTCAGCTCCGTTGCTTGGCTCCGCCCCTATAATCGCTGTTTTATATAATATGTATAATCCATGTTTTGCTGGTTAAATAAAGGTTAATGAAGAGACCCACATTAAAATAGTTTTATTTATTTTTGTTAATTTACAATTTTTTATATAGGGCCAGAGCTTTGCAAAATTACGCACTTATGCCAAAATGATTACAGAGAATATAATACATGTACTGGTAAAAATTAATAGATGCTTTTAGAAAAAAAATCCATGCTTATTATTATGAATTAATTATTATTATTATGAATTAATTATCAAGTTTTTTAACTCATTGATTAGTGAGCTTATTAAAGGAATACCCCAAGCACCATAACCACTACAGCTCATGTTAGTGGCTATGGTGCCAGGAGTGTACTGGTGACCCTCCCTCACCCTATTGTAAGAAGTCAAACTGTTTTTCAACAGTTTTACTTCTTACCTCATGTCTGCCATGCACCGGTACCCACCTCCACTGCCATCTCCAGAGAGCCAGAAGTTCTTAAGTAGGAACTTCTGTTACCTCTCCTAAGCTAAGCCCTAGATTAAAGACAGCAGCTGACTCACCTATGACTGTAACTGTACAAAGAAGGGAATGGTCCACTATGCATGCACGTGTGGCCTTCATGCTTCTCCCAATGCACAGATCTTAAACACCTAACATTCAGAGAAAAGTTAACTAGATCGTTCTAACATTATTTCTAGTGGTAAATACAGAGTATGACGAGTAGATGAGTTCAATAAACGGGTATGAATCTCCTCTCTAAAATGTAATTTCTCCTTGTGTCCTTCAAGAGGAATTAATCTACCAAGCTGCAAGTCCTGATGAAGAAGCATTAGTAACAGCCGCCAGAAACTTTGGGTATGTTTTTCTTTCTCGTACCCAAGATAGCATCACTACAAATGAACTTGGAGTAGAGAGGACCTATGAGGTACTGGCTCTTATGGACTTCAATAGTGTCCGCAAAAGGATGTCCATCTTAGGTAAGCCGCTTTGGAACCAGATTACGTGTACAGTCCTTTAATTACCAGTGATACTGTTGTACACGTTGTAAAACCTGCTGGTACACGAACAAACAATACTTTTCATTTACAGTGAAAGACCCTGAAGGAAGGATTAAGCTTTACACCAAAGGGGCAGATGATGTTATTCTTGCACGCATCCATTCAGATTGTAAAGATGGTGAAATAACAGAGAAAGCACTGGAAGTAAGTCACATAGTTACACAGGCTGAAAAGAGACATGCGTCCATCAAGTTCTGCCTATCTCACATTTGTTTTTGCTGTTGATCCAAAAGAAGGCAAAAAAAAACAGTCTGAGCAACTTCCAATTTTGCAACAAACTTGGAAAAATTCCTTCTTGACCCCAGAATGGAAGTCAGATTTATCCTTGGATCAATAAGCTATTACCATTAATCATGTATTCTAGTGTTAAGGATAAAAAAGCTCTGATAAGAATAGGTGTGGTAACAAGTTGTAACACCGGTGGCATACAACGCTATCTATGTGTTATGACAATCCATGCCATTATTAAGTTGGGTTGTTCACATTTTGTTATTTTGCCTATTCCACTTATCCTATTCCACTTATCCTTATCCATGCTAAAGAGATCTAAAGATCTTTTTGTCACTTGTTTGACATTTCACCGCATCACATGAAATACTTATATATTTATAACTTTAGTCTATATCTGTAGTGCATTCTCCTGTTAAATCTTTTGTATCATTAATCATTTTTGTTCAGATGTTTGGAATGGAGACCCTCCGAACGTTGTGCATTGCTTATAAAGAAGTGGATGCTTCGTTCTACACAAAATGGATTCAAAGATATTATGAGGCGAGTGTGTCGTTGCAGAATCGTGCAGAGTTTCTAGAGATGGTTTATGAAGAAATGGAGACAGATCTACAGGTATTCAGAGTTCTTTTTTTTACTATGTCACAAAAACTTTACTGTGTTATTTAAAATAAATGTATGTGCTTTGTATGTGGTTTTGTGCCCTCCTTCAATTTTACTGCTTTGCATGAAAATATTTTTTTAAGCTTCCTTAATACTTTGCACCATTAGTAATAGCTTGTGTTATGTAGGGTACTTCCTGTTGTATATATTAAACAGGGAAGAAAAATGGGAGAGAAATATGGGAACAATCGTAAAGTTCACAGTAGAGGCTGACAGGAGGGTAATGGGGAGGCAAGGTGTGACAGAGAAAAGAGGAGATAATGATGCAGACAAACAGGTGGGTGGTGTAAAGACTCAAGTGGTGGAGGATGGTGAAAGCGGAACCAACGGAGGTCAAGTAATCCAAAAGTTACAATAAAAATAAAAAATATACCCATATAAATAAACCTCTAATACACATACACTTTGACACAGGTTTCAACTTCACCTGTTGCTCACACACGCGGAGACAGATTTCTAAGACAGATTTCTAATACACTCGTCCTTTACACATGCGTACACGCTACACACATATAACCCTGCTTCACATTCACACTGACACTCCTCACAATTGCACTTCTAAAGTCACAGACCGTTCAAATGTTCTACTGTGTTCACAGGTAGTCCATACAACCCTATCCTCGAATTCATACACAGACTCTCCACACTAATGCACTTTGGCATTCATACACCAAGACTTCCTTGTATCTACACACATAGGCCTCTATAAAAATACACCACAGCATTCACAAATAGTCAAAACAAAACACTCTTATAGTCACGTCTGCCTTCCATACAGATACACCCCTGCTTTCACACACATCTGTTATACTCTCTCGTAGAACACAGCGTTAACTCTCTGACACTACATGCTAATAGACCTAGGCCGCTACACATCGTGTACTTTTAGATTGATGCAGAGCGTGAGGACATTCAGCGTCGTTTCACAGAGTTAAACTCTGTGATCTCCTGGAAGCGACTGTAGTGACTCTCTGGTAGATAGTCATTAGAAGCAGTCTTAGCACTGTAATGTAAACATTGCAGTTTTTGAGAACATTGCACGACGAAGGGGGACAGGGACACTACACTCAGACCACTTCAATGAGATGCAGTGGTTTGTGTGCCTCCCATCAATTTTCAGATTTCACATTACATACCATACATACAGCATAAATGCACACATATGTTTATTATTATAGTTTATATAGTGTTGTGAGTGTTTGCAGTCTTTTCTATTCCTCTTTACGGCTAGATTTGTGATTTTCCAGTCCTCAAAGCACAATAACAGTCCAGGTTTTGTCACTATTCGCACGGGAACAAAAATGGGAATTGCATTGGAAAATGCACAAATCCTGGACTGTTGGTGTTCCTTGGAAACTATTGGGTTGGAATCCAACTAATCTAGGACAGGTTGGTGTAATTTCTATAGCAGCGGATTGTATTTGTATGCTGTATTGCCCAGCATGGAAAGTAGGTGCTCTTCAGTGTTTAGCTTCCCCTATTACTCTTTGGGAGTAGCCAATATTTCAGCAGATGCTAATTGTCAGTCATTACGTGTTGAGTTGTGTAGCATGGAAATAGCCAGCATTTACTCATGATAGTGACAACCATTTTAGTGGTTAGCAACTTGTCGATAATTGATTGTAACTAGCATGGAATGAAGCGCTTTTTGAGGGCATCTCAATCTTTAGCAGGTAGACTTTGTGCATCGGTGTGTGTGTGTGTGTGTGTGTGTTGGTGTGCGTTTGCATGTGCGCTCGTATGCAGGGCTGCCACACACAGCTTAAGGTCTGGGCCCCCAGGTCCCACCCCCGAGTCCGCCCACAGAGCCCATTCTGAGTCCGCCCATATGGATGCCTTGCCTGTGTGCAGTGGATGTGGTGTGTATAGTGGATACAGATTGCACATTTGTATAATGGATGTAGTGTTTGTGTGTTTTAGATACAGGGCGTGTTTGTGTAGTGAATGCAGAGTCTTTGTTTGTGTAGTGGATCTAGTGTGTGTATGGTGAATGCAGTGTGTGTTTGAGTTGTGGTTTTAGTGGGTAAAATTGTGTATAAAAGAGCCTGCATTTGGGGGTGAGGAAAAGCATTCTTGGTGGTATTTAAATTTACAGCAGTCCGGGCCTCCCAGGATCGCCAGGCCCTTGACACCCGTTATGGTTGTCATGCCCTGATGGTGGCCCTGCTCGTATGTTCTGATTTTTATTATTGTTTGGGTTTCTAACACTGGTAGAGAAACATATATTATGTATAGTGTATAGTGATAATCAGATGTACTTGTTTACGTTGTGACTTGTTTCCCAGCTGCTAGGTGCAACAGCCATTGAAGATAAATTACAAGATCATGTTCCAGAAACAATACAGCTGCTAAAAGATGGAAATATAAAAGTGTGGGTGTTGACTGGGGACAAACAAGGTAATTATTATAGAGTAGAGGGCATTGTTACACTGGACAATTTTGGTTTTGTCATGTCACCTGCCCGACCTGCGTTCTTCCAGTGTCACCGCATTTCATGTCCCCCCTGTGTCATTCCTATGTCAGAACTCCATATCTGATTACGTTTATATGCAGACACCGGCCCTGTGGTCCGGTACATTTTGGTGCTGCTTATAGGAATGATGCAGGTCCTATTTATGCTTAATCCACCTTTAGAACATTAACCTTTTGTGGTTTATCATACGAAACAGCACATCCAGATTATATTAGTTTTTCGGGTTTTCACTCATGGCATTCCCTTTGACTATGCTATCCTCTGTATCTCTGACCTTAAATTGTCCTACCATATTACTGCCATTCTGTTAGCCCTTAACCTCAACTTATCTCTGGCTATTCTTGCCTTCTACAGGCCCATCTCTATCACTTTACTGTAAAGTGTTAAAGGGACACTATAGTCACCAGAACAACTACAGCATATTGTATTAGTTCTGGTGAGTAGAATCAGTCCCTTCAAGCTTTTTACAGTATAGACAGTTTTTTCAGGGAAAGGGCAGTGTTTACATTGCTCTGCCCCTGATCTGTCTCTTTGATGAGCTCAGCCAATCCAATGCTTTCCTATGTGAACGCATTGTGATTGTCTTTGAATAACACTTCTGATGATGTCAGCCAAGGAGGCAAATCAGGGGCAGAGCCAGCAGCAGCAGACTGGAATAAAGTTAAGATTGTACTATATTTAGGGGGTAAGGGGGCTTCTAGTCTAGTTTTGAGGATAGAGATTAGATCCAAAACCTGTCAAGTTCTTAAATTATAGTAGAACATATTGTAAAAGTCAATATCAATAATGTTACAAGACCAATATATTTTTATTAGAAATTCTAAATTAGGGAAGCTAAAAAAATGTTGACTATGTGAGTCACAGCTTGGGGAGGTATGCCTAGGGCTGCATAAACAATGGGATTTAACTCATAAATGGCAATGGGATTGATCTATATACCAAAACTTAAGTTGTGTTGGGGCTTGGTGTCCCTTTAATATTTTAAATTGTTTCCATGATAATTTTCTCATAATTAGCAAATATGTATATTTTTTTCTGTAGAAACTGCAATCAATATTGGTTTCTCGTGCAAGTTACTTTCTGATGATATGGAGATATTGGATGAAAAACAGATTTGGTAGGAAAATGTAAAAAGATTTGGTAGGAAAATGTAAAAAGTGTCATGCAAAAATTACATGGTAGCACTTTCTATGGGAATTTAATCTCTATAGTATGGTAGAAGAATGTCCTAAAAATATTAAAGTCTAGCTTCGATTATAAGGTACATTTTATTTCTTATCTGAATGAGATGAAAAGCACAAAGTGTGGAGGCGTTGAATGTAGGTCCTGCAAAAATAGCAGAACCTTTTCCAGGAAGTTCCTCTTGTGGACTTATTATTATTATTATTATTAGGCAGTGTAGATAGCGAACAGTAGGGGACCAACGACAGAACCTTGGGTACGCCAACAGAGAGTGGTTGGGGGGAAGAGGCAGAGTCAGAGAAAGAAACACTGAAAGATCGCGGGGAGAGGTAAGAGGAGCACCAGGAGAGAGCAGTATCCTGTAGACCAAATTTGCGAAGAAAGCTGTTGATGATCAACAGTGTCAAAGGCAGCAGAAAGATCAAGGAGAATTAGGATAGAGTAATGGCCGTGAGATTTAGCAGCGATTAAATCGTTGGATACTTTGGTCACAGCCGTTTCTACAGAATGACCAGCGCGGAATCCAGACTGAAGGGGGTCAAGCAGAGAGTTGGTTTAGAGAAAGTCAGTCAGTCTGGTGTACACAACTCTCTCAACTTATGCAGCAGTGTAAACACTGCCTTTTCTCAGAAAAGGCAAAGTTAACACTGCTGCCCCTTTAGGGACAAACTGTATGCTTCAGAACCACTACATTAAGCTGCAGTGATTCTGTTGACTGTAGTGTATAAGAATATATTAATATGTTTCTCCACATTTTTCTTTGTATTTGATTGTTGGTGTTGTGCTCCTATACATCAAGTCATATTGTTTTTTTTTTTTTATTATTTAGGTTTTTATTGTTTTTCAGATAATATCACAAGACATTTGTAGTGTGAGCATATTCTCGTAGGAGTTACAGAAAGACATAAATTATATGGTCTCGGTATTAGTCAAAGTGGTACAATATGCTGTTTCGCAGTTACATGATACAGATTGTTAGTCAAATTTACATTAACATTGTTAAATAGTAAGTCTTGTTACAGGAGAGTATCGGTTGTACAAATTTGAGCAATATATTGTGGATATTGCATGGTTCAGTAAAACGCCTGTCGGAGTTGGCATAATCATGAGTTCTAAACAAAAAAAAAAAAAACACAAACACCTCACCACCATTTTTTTTTGTTTGTTTTGTTTTCTTTGTTGTTGTTGTTTAGTTAAGGAAATTAAAAAATGTAAATTAAAAAAATAATCATGCGTTCTACAATTCTTTCCTTTCTTCCCATTACATAACTAGTATTTGTTTCATGTGTGGGTGTTATGAGGTATAATGTCATTCCTGGATTTGGTTTCTGTCACTATTGGAAAGCCATCTAGTGTTGTCGGTGTTAGTCCTTGGGTCCCACTGCGCGCCCGGGAGTCCGGTGCCGCCCCAGACACCCACCCGCCCCCATAGTTCGAACACTGGTACTGTGTGGACTGTAGCCGGTTGTTGAGTGGGTCCTGAGAGTAGTGAAGGTGTTAGTTTTTTTTTTTGTTTAGTTTTTTTTAAATGTGGGAACATGCACCTCAATATTTATGTAGGGATACAATGATAAGGCTTTACTAGAACTGTGTCATTTAGAATACATTTTACCATCTGGTAACAAATTTGAAAGCTATTCCCTCTATTTTCCCTTTGACTTGTGAGTGTTTACAAATAATAAAAAAATAAATTTGTCAAAACGTTTTGCCAAATACAGCCAAATAGGAAACATTCCCCAACTGCGCTCTTTTCCCAACTTGGCTATTTTGGTTTAAATGTTCAGTTCCCTAATCAATATCCATTATTATTTGTTTGGTGAATAACATTGAAAATATTTCATCTTACAAAAGCCAGGCATGTAAATCGAACCCTGTCAATTTTCCATAGTTGATTCTTGAAAAGCAACAGATGGAAAAATAGTAATATTTCTGAGAAAATGCAGTGTTTAACTTACAGCCTATGGATACCTTCACTGGCCACTCCTTAGATAGATACCAGAGGTGCTTCCTGGGGCAGTGCTGCACACTGTATAGTACTGCCATTCAGTTTCTCCACCATCTGCATGCAGACACTGAACTTTTCTCATAGAGATGCGTTGATTCAATTTATCTCTATGAGGAGATGCTGATTGGCCAGGGCTGTGTTTGGTTTGTACTGGCTCTGCCCCTGATCTGCCTTCTTGACAGTATCATACAATCCTATGGGAAAGCATTGTGATTGGATTAGAGAATCACTTCTGATGATGTCAGTCAAGCAGGCAGATCAGGGGCAGAGGCAGCAGCTGCAGATTTGAATAAAAATAAGATTTTACTATATTTAGAAGGGGAGCTAGATGGTGGTTTTAACACTTTAGGGTCAGGAATACATGTAAATAGTGTTCCTTTAATTATGTTCCTTAAGATAGCCATTAACTGAAATATATGTAGTCCTTGTTCAAGTCTGTGTTTGGACATTAGTGGTATTGAAACTGAATGTTTAAAGCAGATCATCATACATTTGTGTATGGGCAGGTAGAATCATAGAGGTACTCCTAAATAGTCATTACGAATCAATAACGTGGCAAATACAAGAGGGATAATTACATTGAATTGTTGTATACAATTTTGTGTTTTGGTGATAAACATGTGAAATGTTGCAGTTGCGCTGTAAGTCACAAAGTGTGTTAAAAATAGAAAAGAAGCCTGGCTGCACAGTAAAGAAGAAAAAGAAAACAAAAAACAATATATTATTTTAGAACAATCAAGACATTGCATATACCAAGTCATATGTGTAATCCTTCTAGGGATATTCTGGACACTTACAGGGAGGATAACAACAATCTGTCAAACAGTGGGCAAGATCTTCTGAGCATCAACGTTTTCAGGAAATATGGAGACAGTCTAAAAGGGAAGAAGATAGGTCTTGTTGTCAATGGTGATCTCTTGGTAGGATTTGTTTTCCAGTCGGTGTACTAACTCTAGAGTTGTATACTGCTGATAAGCAGTTAAAATACCTTTTTCTTATTATTTTATTTTTGAGTGAGTTTATGTGTGTATGTCAGTCTTTGTGTACCTGTGCCTGTCTGTGTTTATATGTGTTTCATTTTGTGTTCAGCTTCAAAAAAAACAAAAAGGTGTGTGTGTGTGTGTCTATAAATAAATATATGTATGCATATAATATGTATGTGTATTTTTGTGTTTTTTTTGTTTTTATAAAGAAAATAATGTAATGTGAAAGGTACATAGTGGTAAAGCATTAATCACACAAAAAGTAATGCCTGCTTGGAGTCTTAGAGAAAATAAATCGCTTGACTTTTGGTCTTGAAATTTATGGCTCCAGGGACACACGAGAGAGGATTAATGTCTGTAATTCCATTTTTTTTTCTTGAAGGGTCGAATTGTGGGCACCTGTAAACAAAAACAGGACAGGACCTCACTTTTGAACAGACTAGCGGATAAATATTTCAAGAGAGAGCAAACTCAGTACCAAAGTGAGGAGAGCCTGAGAGAATGGGCATTTGTAGATTTGGCATCCCAGTGTCAAGCTGTTATCTGCTGCCGGGTCACACCGAAACAAAAATCTATGGTTGTTCAGCTTGTAAAGAGATACAAACAGGTTACCACCTTGGCCATTGGAGATGGGGCCAATGATGTCAACATGATAAAAAGTAAGATAGAACTAAAAGATTACGCATACCTTTTAAAGAAATCTTGTGTATAAGGAATATTAGCTACAGATATTTCCCTCAATTTATCCTAATTTGCACTAAATAGCTAGTATGTTATATATTAAGGACCCTTAGGAGTATGAATTAAGTGGAAAAATTTGGTAAATTAATATGGCGTACCAAAGTAAAAAGAGTGTCTTCACTGTCTACCAAATGTTATTTATTACCTTTGGTTGTAGTAATAATTAGGCTAATAATAGGTACAACTAGTGCTCCACCTTAAAGGAAGTACACTATAGTGTCAGGAATACGTATTCCTGACACTCTAGTCCTGAAGTGGCTGTTTAAGCAACCGACTCCCTCCGATCTCAACAAAAGGTTATTTTTCTCTCCTTTTATGCCAAATCACTCCGGTCTCACTATGTCTGGCTCGTCCTGGCTCCACCAGATCATCAGTCTTTATTTAAATTCACATTAAAGTAACACCACGCACCAAAACAACATTATCTAAATAATAATTATTATTATTATGATATTTATAGTCAAATTCCGCAGCGCTTTACAATGGGTGGACGAACAGACATGTTGTTGTAACCAGACAAGTTGGACACACAGGAACAGAGGGGGTTGAGGGCCCTGCTCAATGAGCTTACATGCTAGAGGGATTGGGGTAAAATGACACAAAAAGGTAAGGGTAGTAATTTAAATATTAAATTAAGTTGTTAAGGTGCCAGGAGACCCCCGGAGCCTGGAGTGATCCTTTAAGGTTTTTTCACGCTGCAGATGCAAGACAGTGCATTACATTATCTAAATTTTTTGTACTACCGGCCAGAGATGTACTAGTCAGTAGAGATGTGTATTGTGGCTGCCTGTTACTGCTTCCAGCTTGGTCTAGTCTCAGATTGAGAAGTAGAGCTTGTTAGTGGTCAACAGCGATGTCACTTTCTTTACTTTTCCAGAACATGAGAAACCTTAATGCAGTAATAGGCAGACAAAATAAGCATCTCGGTCATCTCGTTGCTAACTCCAAAGTGAGGAGAACCTAAGATAATGGACATTTGTAGATTTGGCATCCCAATGTAAAGCTGTTATCAACTGGAGGAGAACACGTACAATAAAAAGATAAAGTACCTTCTAAACTAGTGTAAATTATAAGCTACAGATACCTGGTAAATAATTTATGTCTCACCATATGTATATACTATACCCACAGTGATAGAAGTTGAAATTGCTTTCAGTAATGCATTGCATTTTAATTCTTATGTAGTACATTTTTATAAAATGTATTTTCATATCAGGGGTACAGGAAACAGAATACAAAACAAAGTATATTTGCTATGGCATTCCCCCCCCAAAAACTGCCATAGTCTTTTACGTTATCTAAATTAATATTGGTTTTGAAAAACAGTCATGGCCTGTAGAACGTGGGTTTCTGATTTACCTTATTAATGAAATATGTTTTGTTTTTAATTTGATTTTGAATAATGGTAGTAGCACTGCTACTTACATAATCTAGTAGTTAAATAGACATCAGAACAACTTTAGCTTAATGGAGTGGTTTTCTGTCATTTAAGAGTTAAATTACTTTGTTTATGCAGCCCTATCACAAGTACCTGCATGTGACTGACAAAGTCTCCCTACATACTTCCTGTAAAGAGAGCTCTAATATTTAAATGCCCTTTATTGCACATTGTGTTTAATTTAGAATTTATCTTCTGCTCTGTAACAATGAGAATGAGATAAAAAAAATGCCTAAACATCTGATTGAGAATTAAAAAAAAAATTTCCATGCAGGATGTGTCAGTCACAGCCAGGGGGTGTGTGGCCAGGGCTGCATAAACAGAAACAAATGTGATTTAACTTCTGAATAGAGAATTGATCAATATAGGGCATGATCTATACACCAAAACTGATTCATTAAGCTAAAGTTGTTTTGGTGCATACAGTATCCCTGACTAGCAAAATAAACAGGAGGCTCTACAGTGGGCCTGTTATTGTTCAATTTCTTATTGTACCCCTGATAAACTAAAGGCAAACCTGGGCATCTGGTGAATAATTCCTATTTTCACTGTTACATGTTCTGTAAGATAATTATCTACTGTTCAAATCAAAAGCTACTCCCGCTTAGAACCCTATCTTTCTTTCTCTCTTAGCTGCCGATATTGGAGTTGGAATAAGTGGTCTAGAAGGAACTCAAGCTGTCCAGTCCAGTGACTATGCATTGGCTCAGTTTTGCTACCTTCAACGTCTTCTCTTTGTCCATGGACGGTGGTCTTACCTCCGCATTGCCAAGTTCTTACGTTATTTCTTCTACAAAACCTTTGCCAGTGTCCTCAACAATGTGTGGTTTGCCTTTTTCAGTGGATTCACAGCTCTGGTAAATACATTCTATGCAATCACATCATTTTAATTAAAATATACAATTTGTATATATTAATATTCACATTAAACATTCTATGATGTAATGTGAAACTTCTGCAAAAGCAGAAAATTTCATTTTGTACTTTGATATAATGTTCGAAAAGTGGTTAAAAAAAAGTCAAATGTGTTCAACCTTTTTTTCTAAATTCAACAAACCCAGTTGTTGAAATGAAGCTTGATAAAACATGTTCCAAACTATGGAAATGTTTATAATCGAATCACGCTCTCAGGGCAGTTTACTAAAGAGCAGATTTGAAAAATGCACATTCGGGCAAAATTTCAGTTGAAATTATTTCCTTCGGTTTTACCTGAAATTCATTATATTTACTAACAGCTGAATATGACCAAACTTGCTCTGCCAGATTAATTTGAATTTATCAAGATTGTGTATGAAGGTTTGATGCATTTTCAAAGTGATTGCTCAATAATCAATTTCCAAACTAGTATCAGCAAGAACAAAGAACGTAATATACACGTATCAGTCACAACATTAAAACCACCTGCCTAATATTGTGTAGATCCACCTTGTTCTGTTAAAACAGCTCTGATATGTGTAGGCATGGACTCCACAAAACTTTTGAACGTGTCCTGTGGTATTTGGTATAAGACAAGACTGCTAGATGCGAGGTGGGACCTCCATAGATCGGATTTGTTGTTCCAGCACATACCACAGGAGCTCAATTGGATTGAAATCTGGAAAATTCTGAGACTAACTCAGCACTTTGAACTCTTTGTCATGTTCCTCAAACCATTCCTGAACCATTTTTGCAGTTTGGCAAAGTGAAAGAGGCCACTACTATCAGGGAACACCATTGCCTTGTATGTGGTCTGCAACAATCTCTAGGTAGGTGGTGTGACAAATTCACTTTTTATCATGCTCTAAAGACATTTCCCTCCTAGTTCGGGTTATAAGTTTTCCCGAACACAAATACGTTTTCTCAGTTTGGCAGCTGCAATCTACCGAACACCGACCACCCTTCTGGCTCATTAACCCCTTAAGGACACATGACATGTGTGACATGTCATGATTCCCTTTTATTCCAGAAGTTTGGTCCTAAGGGGTTAACTACAAACTAACCACAGACTTCAGTTCTCTCTCTGTGTGGCCGCCATTCATATAACCAAGCAATACGTGCAGTGGAAAACAGTGGCCATTTTGTCTCCCGAACACAGGCAGTGGCACTTGGTCATCGAGCGTATGGAACTCAAAGTCGGATACATCCACTTGCGAACCTCGGTAATCTTGAGTCGACAGGAGAGCGCTGTTTGAAAGGATTGTTCGCCAGAACTAGGCGAACAATCTTTTCCGAAAGTGACCGTCCACTACAACTTTTTCTCCTAAACTAATTTGGGCAGACGCCAGATGTGTGGTCGGTCAAACTTTACCACAGTGGCGATTCGGCTGTGTTCGTGGGATCGGAGCGCTATTTGGACAGTTTGGGCACTCATATCCAGGCTATCCAGGGATATAATACTTGTATTATATGTATTTTGGTTTTTTTTGCATAATATTTTGTACCTCTAGTGCCTGGGAGATAATTAGGTTAAGCAAAACCACTAAAGCAGTTTTTTTTTTTATCTCCCAGACACAGAGGCGCCTGTGCAGGCTTACTGTACAAGTGAATGGAGATCCCTGCTGGGGGTCTGTGTATATAAACAGGCTACTGGGCCATAATAAAACATTCTTCTTGTACCCTTCATCAAGTCTTGGCTGATGTTCGGGTATACCAGAGCTATAATCACCATTTCACCTCGGGACTCGGGAGATTTACAATGGATATACTCAGTCGGAGTATAGGGGATCTGTTACAGGTGGTACATGTAAAATTAACATTCTCATGAATCCCAGGACCCAAGGTTTCCCAGCAGAACATTGCCTAAACCAGCCTGCTTTCTTCCCATAGTGCATTCTGCTGAAATCTCTTCCCCAAGGTAAACAAATCACACACCTGGCCATCCACCTGATCTAATAAAAAACGTGATTCATCAGACCAGGCACCCTTCATCCATTGCTCTGTGGTCCAATTCTGATGCTCACATCCTGATTGAAGGTGCTTGCGGCTGTGAACAGGGGTCATCAGGGACAATCTGACCAGTCTGCGGCTGCAATGTACTGTGTGTTCTGACACCTTATCATCATGGCCTGTATTGCATTTTTGAGAAATTTGAGCTACAGTAGCTCTTCTGTGGGATCGGACCATACGAGCTAGCCTTCGCTCCCCATGTTCATCAATGAGCCATGGATACCCTTATCCTTGATATTAGTTTACCGGTTGTCCTTCCTTACAGCACTTTTGGTAGGTACTAACTACTGCAACCCGGGAGCAGCCCACAAGACCTGCCGTTTTGGAAATGCTCGGACCCAGTCGTCTATCCATTACTATTTGGCCATAAGATCTTTTTGCTTGGCTATTTGTCCTGCTTCCCACACATAAAATTCAAAACTACCTGTTCACTTGCTCCCTAATATATCCCATCCCTTGACAGGTATCGTTGTAATAATATAATCAATGGTATTCACTTCAACTGTCAGTGGTTTTTAATGTTGTGGCTGATCAGTGTATACACATGTATAAAAGTGGAACCCAAATTAACTCCTTGTTCTCAGGTACACACTAAAGTGTGATTCAACAGCTCTAATAAAAAATATTGGAACCGCTGGCCATGACTCAAATAGCAAACTATTGCTGTCGATATGACTGTTTTCCTATGAGATTTCCATACAATGTTCATGTCCTTAGTCTGAAAACTCAATAAATGTTTTTTTGCATATGTTTAAAAAAAAAAACAATACTTTATTTTTATTAGTGTTCAGGGACAAAGTGATCAGACTAGTATAGGTACTTTATAAAAGACCAAATTAGAAACTTTTGTTCATCCCTCGTTCCTTTCTAAGTGGAGAGAGAATTTCAGTATTTTGTTCTCCAGTTCCATGACAATGTAAAACCATTGACATGTCATTATTTGTAAGTCGCAGTTGCTAATATACTGGTCCTGTTCAGATTCTTTTTTCCCATCGCTTTGAGACTCATCGCCGCAGCGTTGAATATTGTAATATTGTGACAGATGGGCAGGTTGGAGATATATACTGAGGCTTTAGGATTTATGTTCTTGTTTTACTTTTTAAAGTAAAGCCAGATTTGGGGAGAAACTTTGAAATTGTGTTAGCACACAGAAGTCCTTGACGCAAACTTGATTTCCTTTACATTATTTTACATTGAATCCAAATGAAATTTGGTATTTAGAAATGTAGATATTCCTTATTGTTACATATGCTTGTGGTGTAAAACCATTAGTTAATTTAACAAACCATCTAACATCATCAATCTCATGTTAACTAAATCTATGGTATTGCTATATATTTTTTAAAATGTAACAATCTGTGCGTTTGTCTAACTACCTTCCCTTCTGGCTAGAAAATCTATTCATATATTCATATTAATGTGTCAATTAACAACATTTTAAGTTTTATCTAATTTTTTATGACATATGATAAACAGAAGGCTTTGAATTCTTAAGGTGTAATTCTAATTTTGGTTCTATTTTGGCAGAAATGCTTACCAAATGAAAATCATGTGGTTCACTCAAATCCAAATCTAGCTACAACTTAGATTACTGCTTGGTTTTAAGTGTTGAGATAAAATTCTAAAGGCATAAATATGATCAAGTTATCAGTTTCTTTTCTTTGTCATTTAGATGGTTTATGACAGCTGGTTCATAGCATTTTATTCTGTAAATTTCACAGCGTATCCAGTGCTATCTCTTGGATTATTTGAACAGGTAAGTCTTCTAATGGATCGTTTCAGATTTGAGAAGTTAGAAACAGAATAACATCATCAGTCATTATCTGTCATCACATATTTCTCACTCCTTTTAGTTATGACCTCCTGGCCTTCATACAATCGAGACAGGTCAAAATCCTTAAAGGACCACTTTACACCCATAAAGCACTTTAGAAACTAGCACTTTTATAATTAAATTGTGAAATACCCCAATGGCTATCAATCAGACCGCTATGGCAGTTTGCTTCCTTCCTCCTCCCATTAGCTCCTCTGAGCTAACGGAAGTGGCAGGCGGGCTCTACTTAAGGCCATCTGCCTTCTCCCCCATTGCTCCTCTACAGATCTCACACAGGCATTCTTCAGCTCCTCCACAGACCTCCATAGACACGTGTGCACGAGCAGACGCCCGCAAGCACAGAGGGCACAGATTCAGAGGCTTCTTAACGGGAAATGATTATTTTCCCATGAAGAGCCTGAAACTCTCTTCCGGGGAAAGAGGCATTCAGAAGAACTGCAGCTTTTGCAAGCTCTTTAAGATATACCCCCTATGTCTACATGCATAATTAAATGTATGCATGTATGTTTTGTGGGGTACATCTACTAAACCGTGATCTATCAATTTATCATTATTTTTAGTATGGAGTGTTAATTTAAAGCATTTGTACTGGTTGTTTTGATTCGAAAGTGTGTTTGTTTTTTGACAGGCCAATATATGAAAAGTTAGAATGCCTTAAAACCATATCATCTGCAATGAGCCCTCTTTAACTGCTTTGCAGACTCTCAGGGGCATCTACGTGGCAGACAATGATTGTACAACAATGAATATATATAGCCAGAGGTTAACAGGAACTTTTTACCCATAGAGTCCCCTTTCATCTCCATCCAATAAGTAGGGAGTGGTTTACTGCATTAAACAAACAAAGAAGAAACCCTGTGTGAACGCTGCTTGAGATGAGTGAATCTCATCTACAGCTTTGCTCCTCAGAGCATCGGATTATTGTCCCAAGTTAGTCAACCAACTCCTTCCAATCCCCGGAGGACCTGGAGGCCTCTACTCCCAACCCAATGTGAGGATTGGTAAAGGGAATAGTATAGTTGGTGAGTGCTAGCACAATACACACTTACAGACCACGCTACTAGGACCCATTGGTCACTGAAAAAGTCGTTTTAGAGAAGTCACTCATAGGACATTGGGCCTAGGTAAACCCTAATCCATACTATAATGAGACATCTTTACAGTGATATATGTACTCAATAGAAGCCCCCACACCAGCCCTATTACAGTGGGTTTATTAATTATTCCTCACTCCTGTGGTATATTGTTCCCCCGCACAAAGTTTGAGGGTAGAGGGGAGAATTTTCATATAGCCTTTCTGGTTTCATAGAGGGTTCTGGAACCTTCCTTTTTGTTATTTTCCCTGCCTTGCACACAGGATTGGAAATGAGAGAGGACACTTTTTGGGGGGAGGTTGCTTTTTGTTTTATTGCTGTTTTGGAACATTCAGCATTAGTTTTATTCCTTTTAGTGCAACAGATTAGGGTGGTGACATGCTGCACCCGGCATTAATGATTAGATAATTTGTAAAATTAGGTTAATTTTTTCGCAGGGGCAGCTAAAGTTGTTTTTTTGTAGCAATTGATGTTTTTTTTTGTCTTTTTTACTCTCAGGATGTGAGTGCAAAAGTGAGCCTGAAGCTGCCTGAATTGTACAAAGTGGGGCAAATCGGTTCTCTCTTCACCTACAGGTTGTTTTTCTGGTCGCTCTTGAAAGGAATCATGACATCATTGGCAACATTTTTCATAACATATGGGGCGTTTGTAGATGCTGCTGGACCCGATGGTATCTGTGATTACCAGTCATTTGCAGTAACACTGGCCACGTCTGTCCTCCTGGCTGTCACTTTGGAGGTAAAATTATTAGCCTTACCACAAGTTTCATAAAAAATTCAAATAACACAGACACTCTGAGTAGTGCAAGATATTTATAAATCAGCGTGATAAACAAACTTGAGACTTGGTAGAAATATTTCTAGAAAAAAAAACACATCAAGCACACATGATAGTCAGGTGCCACCAGAGGAAACCATAATAGCAGGAAGACAGGATACATTGATCTCCTATCTTTAGAACTGTACCAGGGTAATTGCTTCACAACAAGCAAAAGTTAATGGACAAATGTTACCTCAAACCTATTTTTTTTTTAACGATAATTATCTTTCATCAAGTTTTGATTGAAGTTTTAAATCAAGTCTATGTAAAAACAAATGCATCAATAAATGCATTATATGACTGGATCCTTGAGTCACATACATACACCTTTTGTCTACAATGTTTGAAAACCAACAGCTAGTCTCTATGGTCTTTCCTGCTTCTGTGCAGGGAGTAAAGAAGGAAAGACCACATAAACCTAATGTTGGTTTTCAAACACTGTTTGACCCAAGGTGCATGTATATGGCTGAAGGATCCTGTCATATATTAGGTAGGGAAACTGGGTGAAAGTGTTGTTGGAATCAATTCAACTCATCGTGTTTGAAGGAGAAGGAATGCTGCCTATGACCCCAAGAAAACCATCCCCACCGTCAAACATGGAGGTGGAAACATTATGCTTTGGGGGTGTTTTTCTGCTAAAGGAACTTTCACTGTTAAAATACAACTACCATTAAAATTATAGACTGACTATTTGTTTGTCAGTGGGCAAACGTTCAAAATCAGCAGGGGATCAAATACTTTTCCCCCTCACTATATATTTATACCCAGCTGGAATAATAACCTGGCCAAGAGATGGTCACCATGGATGCGAAGACCTGGAAACTACTCACTATGAATGGAGGATTCCACCCGAAATCCAGCCCCCAGAGACTGTAAACCAGCCGGAGGAAAAGATGCTGGGGCCTGCTGAGTGTCAAGGCCACAGTCCTGGATGAAACAAAGAGCATCCACAAGTACATCACGAAGATGTCTCCCAAAGACAATAAGAGATAGAGCATGCAGAGAAGTTCCATAGCAAGACAAACCTCTCTATGGGGTGTACCAATGGCAGATAGTGGATGTGGCTCATATTAATAAATCTTATGAGTTGTTGGGAAATGCAGGACTGAAAGACAACACTGTTGCACTAATTCTAGCAGCACACGAACAATCACTCAGCATCAAATCAAATCATTAGAAGCGAGGGTCTACCACATCAGGTAGACTGTGCAAAGAGGACTCTGAGACAATCCAGCACATTGTTGAGAATGACAAGGCTAATACCCTGTGGGACTTTCTGATCCAGACAGTTTTGAAGATGCTCTGACCCAGTCGTCTAGCCATCACTGTTTGGATCTTGTCAAAGTCACTCCGATCTTTTCACATGCCCATGTTTCCTGCTTCCAACACATGAAATTCAAGAACTGACCGTTCACTTGCTGCTAATTATATCCTACACTTTGAGAGGTGCCATTGTCACGATATAATCAACGTTATTCATTTCACCTGTCAGTAGTTTTAATGTTGTGACTGATCAGTGTGTATATATAATTTAGAAATTTCCTTTCAAAACTCGATGAAAAGATTATTATATTAAATATAGTTTTGAGGTCAAAATTGTCCTTTTAATGTTGACATTAGTACACAGGTAAAGGAGTACTGATGATTCAATTGCACCAGCCTAAAATAGAGGTTCATTCCTATCTATTGTTTGATAATTAGCAACATTTTGACAGATGATGAGCCATTGATGATGCTGAAGCCATCAAAATCACACTTTTATTATCCTTTTCAACAACATCTTACTATTATCAATTCAGTGACAAAGGATCCTACACCTTATATTTTAAACAGTGACACTTCACACGATCACAGTCCTTCCTAGGAAGATGTATCAGTATATTAATGGAATCATTGGAGACTCCGAAAATTCCTTTTTGTTGTTGAATTCACTAACATAAACCCAATACCCAGGAACTTTTTTAAGTGTATATAGTGTTAATTCTGCTTGTGGGTAAGCAACCCCTGCCCGAGCTGATGATGTTTGCAAAGCATTTCACCAAACGTATACTAAGGTTTCTTGTTAAGCTAGTAAAGTACAAAAGAGCAATGTAACAACAAAATAACATAGCAAAATTGATAAGAAAACATATACACATGTACACAATATCCAAGTACTCTGAATATACAACAAAAACATAAAACATAAAATAAATATAATAGCATATCAATGCATTTTTTGCACACAACAGGTTAATAACACACATTACCTTTTATCATCACTACTGACCTATAAAATGGGTCAAAGTGGCAGGTCAGATCTTTCCAACATGGACCCTTTTTGTTTGTTATTAACCTCATGACCTCTGAATATTGATATAGTATTACTGGCTGAAAAAATTTTGTGGCATTTTTGGATTGTGATCAGCCGAAAAACACTTGTGCAATGCTGTCTGAAAGTCAGAAAATGTTATTGATCAAATACCGATGCTGGATTGTAATTTATCCCATAAATGCTTAAAGTTATTTCGGCCAGGATCCAGGGGATGCACAGTGGCAATTGCTCTCCTAGACCAAGTCGAGTACCATGTCATTTACCATGCCTACATCTTTATATTTATCGCTTAAGAGAAGGCAATTATTCAACTTTCTTCCTCCTTCTAACAAGTCGGCAGTGCAGACGCTGTTAGAGGTGAATGGGCAGGAATATGTGACACCATCACTAAAGCCCTGCACAACATCTTCTAATGCTTGAATATGAGATTCAGCTTGCTAATCTATTAACGGAGAGGAGAGCCTCCAAACAGCTCATCTAGATTATATTGGATTTTATGGTTTTGACTCATGGCATTCCCTTTGACTTTGCATTCTCTGTATCTCTGACCCCAACCTGTCCTACCATATTGCTGCCATTCTGTTAGCCCTTGACCTCAACTTGTCTCTGACTATTCTTGCCTTCTACAGGCCTATCTCTATCACTTTACTGTAAAGTGTTAAAGAGACATTATAGTCATTGAACAACTACAGCTCAATTTAATTGTTCTGGTAACTATAATCATTGCCTGTAGGCATAAAGAGAAGAGGCAGTGTTTACATTGCCCCCTAGGGACACTTCCAAGTTGCCACTTCTCAGATGTCCACTGGAGGTGCTTCCTGTGGCAGTGCTGCACAGTAGGCAGCACTGCCGTTTAGCATCTCCACACTCTGCATGGAGACACTGAATGTGTATGATTGTCCAAAATGGATTTTGGCCTCGCCCCCATCCCACCTCTTTGCCGATTTTAGCCAATCCAATGCTTTCCCTGTGGTAAAGCATTGGATTGGCTAAAAATCAGCAATTCTGATTATGTCACCAAGGAGACGGTTCGGGGGTGGGGCTAAGGAGGGGGCAAGCCACCTAAATGGTGGATTTAACACTATAGGGTCAGGAACACATGTTTGTGTTCCTGACACTATAGTGTTCCTTTAATTACAAGACCATGTCTTTATTTATATTACCCCTTCCATTTTCTGTATATAATAAATAATAACCTTTAAGATTTATTTGTTAAATAATCAGTTTGGGTGAATTGAAAATTGCAAATTGTAGGCCAAAATTTTAGAGTTGTAAGCTGTTTAAGCGTAAGGTTTGCAATGTGATTTTGCTAATCCAAATCCTTTCACACTACAAATAAATCATTGCTTAGTAAATAAACCCAATGATGGCCTTGATTACATCCCACCATTAATGTTTATTGGCAGTTTATCGAACCTGATTAGTCTGGTAGTGGTTCAAAACTATTTAATTGCTGCTATTAGAAGCTTATACGGAGAGAGGAAATGTCTATTCGAATAATAATTATTTTCTGAAAATATCAAAGTTGATATTATAATTAGCATCGAAAATATAAGTTTCAGCAATTCAATTCTATCTATCAAGGACATAATCCTTGTGAATATCTACAGCAAAAGGTTGTTGATTGATGCATTTTTTGTCTATTAGCAGGCAAATAGTTTAAAAAAAAAAAAAAAAGCATGTGGGTGTCAACATGACCCCCATTAACACAATGGAGACTTAACAACTCACCCATGCTCCACTCCGCCACTAGAATTTAATACTTTTATAAATTAACCTTGTTATATCCCCTAGCTGTCAATCAGACATTCGGACCTGTTACTTCCTGGTTTGATTATCTCAGTGGAGCTAAACTCAAGAGGCAGTAATTGCCAAGATCACCTGCCTTGCAAAGTCTTCTCATTGAACTGCATTGGGAAGTCTGCGATTGGACAGTCACAGAGAATCTGGGCTGGTTAGAAGGGGAGGGCTTGCACAGGGAGCAGACAAGAGATCTGTAGGTTTTGCAAGCTGTTTTTAGATCTGCCCATAATGAAAAAAAGCTTAATTGAATGCATGCATGTTATCATTGGGGGAAATGATAACTGCAAATCTACTTTGCAGTGATTTTTATTTGTATTGGATTTTGGCAATGGAGTGTCTCTTTAAGGAAGATTGGATTCAGTTGCATCATTATTATTGTTGTCTTCAATCTATGTGAAATAATACATTACATTTGTTTGCAACAAGAATATTAAAGATTACGTACTGAATGACAATACCTTCCTATAATGGGATTCCTACAATAGATTGACTCATTAAAAAGTGATTTATAATTGTCAGCTATGGTCCCCCAATAAAATGACCTATAATACGTGGAACCATTGCATTTGCAATTTCCTGTGTGAGTTTATTATGGCCATTTAACCTACGACAATTTTAGCATTCACCTTTTCTATGTCAATGTACATATTCCATTCATCTACAAATATTATTTTCATGTCTTATATTGCCACCTACCGGAATTTTATTTAAAGAATTTGATTATAAAGAACGCTTGTTTGGTACATGTATAAAGCACATAAATGACACAAATGCATACTGCGTTATGCTCGGTTCCATAAACAATAAGCCAACGCAAGACTGGAGATAGGCGATGTTCCTAGAATAATAATGTAATGCCCATTCCTCTGAGGAATAGGAGTTATTATATTAAATGTTTAATCAATACTTTGCTACCCTCTTCCCAGAGGAATTGCAATTATTTCTGTGTAAATGTGATCTGTATTGAGTAATGTGCATTGTAGCGAGAAAAAAAATAAAAATAAAATAGGGTAAAATGTTTGATAATTCAAAATAAAAGAAATGTACAATTTCCCCAAATGATTGTTACATTTTTCTGTATGTGTAACAGCAAGTGGATGGGCTTTATACGTTTTACAATGCTGCCCCTACCAGGACAAGTTTAAAAATGCACACACAAAGTATAACGCTAACGTTTTGTGTCCAGTTTTAAATACAGGTCCTCGGATTGTTAATGAAATCCCATTTCTTATATAGCTGTAGGAAAGTTACATATAATGTTGCATCATTAATGATGGTCATTGCAAATATTGCAAACATGATATCTCATGATGAACAACATTGTGAGTCATGTTGTACATACAGTGATTTTTCAATGTTACTATTCATGAACAGCTTTTAAAAAAGAAAAAAGAAAAAGAAAAATGACCAGTGAAATATTCGATTATCAGTTTGAGTTTGCAACAGCGTAGCAGAAATATCCAGTCCCTATTGCATGACCCGATTTAACATAGACAACCCAACAGAGGGGGTTTTGTGGGTGATGCCACCAAGCTGAAAGGTGAAATAGATTACACAATAGGTTTGGTATGTCATAATGAACTAGTATCTATGTCAAACACAATGTGACTTGATATATAGGACTAAGGGGGTGGGGGGGGGGGGGGGGGGAGAGATGAAGGTGCACTCTGAGGGATTTTCAAATAGTAAATTTTACAACCATGTAATGAAGACACTTAAGTAAAAATTTACTATTTGAAATTCCCTCAGAGTGCACCTTCATTCCTTCAATTATATATAAAATTGTAAAAAAAAATAATAAATACATTAGTAACAGATGATTTTTAAGGCAAAATTGCTGTTTTGGAGCAAAAATGCAAAATAAGGAACGATCCTCTATATCAGTGGTTCTCAACCCAGTCCTCATGTACCCCCTAACAGTCCAGGGTTTAGGGATTAGACAGTTGTGTCTAAGGTGTTTTTAGAAAGAAAGAAAAAGACACAATATGGTAATCCCTAAATCCTGGACTGTTAGGGGGTACTATAGGACTGGGTTTGGAACCACTGATCCTGGAAACTAATAGAATATTTCAAGATGAAGCACTTTAGCTACTCATTACCAGCTTCCGCTAACCCAGAAATCTTTAACACCAGATTCTGGGCTGGTGGGAAAATGTTACCGACAGTTAAAGCCCTATACATCCAATTGAAACAAAGAAATGTTGTGCCAAGTCTGTTGCCACTTTTTACTGGCCAGCCATTACCTGCCTATTGCTACTTGTCACATAGGGTGAAGTGCGCATGCTCAGGTGCGTGTTTCTGTGCATTACCAGCAAGTCACTAATATGTGAGTGACTGGTATCCGTATCAGCAGCTGTTAGTTGCAAGGAGTGAGATCTTGGTTGGCTCTCGTTTTGCTGTTAAAACAGGTCTTTATTATTATTATTATCAATCATCCAGAATTTTTTTTACATTTTATTTGTAATCCAACAGATCGCCTTTGAGATCTCATACTGGACAATCCTATCAGGACTTGCCATTCTCATCAGTCCAGTATCTTATTTCCTGCTTTCACTTCTCATGCAAACAAATCCACTTTTCAAAGCCATGCCAACAGTATTTCCATTCGTAGGTAAGTAAGCTAATGAAATGTGATTTGTATTGTGAAAGTTTAATTGATTACAGTAACTTCCATTAAAGGGAGACTATACGTTTCCTGCTATTACCGTGACCTCTGATCATACTCTTGTGAGTAGAAAATGTTGATTTAAATATGTTTGGGTTACATTGTTTCCGCTAGAACCAGAATCTCCTTTTGGGAGAGTGTGTGTCACAAAAAAAGTGCTTATAGTGAAATAGTGTATAGCAGCTCTGTACACTAGTGTGGATTACCCTTTATTCCACACACAATTTAATACAAAGACAAAATTGGTATACGATATACATATACCTTAAGTGGAGCGCTATCAGGGTTTGGGGGTTGCCCCTCAAGGTCTTGATCGAACCGTGCACATCAAGTGGATATATATACCAAAAATATAGAAAGTACAATATAGTGCAGATCGTAAAACACTGCGATAATTCAATTAAGTAGCAGAATGGATCACTCACATTTCAAAGAGCCTATAATATTGGCTCAGTAAACAGGGCTTGTATGCTTTTTAGGGCATCATCCCACCACTATTTTCACTCACAGCTGACTGAGGAAACTCCAGAAGGAACTAAACGCATTTCGGCCATTAGGACTTTTAACTTTATAAGTATAATTTTTTTTTTTTTTTTTTTTTACTATTTATTATTACTATTTATTTCAAACATTTCTTGAATAATAAATACACCAGCACTTTAAAAAGTCAATTGAAGCCTCAGGAATCTTCATTGGGGGAAGTGCCATCCCCCCTATATTGGCACAAAGCCTGTTACCCTCAGAGCCAGGATCTTAAGGCTCTGAAAAAGGTGAATACCTAATTTTATCAAATCACAGTATTTTTAACAACTATACTACACATTGGATGCTTCTACTATTTTTATCTTTCCGGAGGGAACCCTAACAGAAAATAGTGGTGGGATGCTGCCCTAAAAAGCATACAAGCCCATGGGGAAAGCATTGTATTGGCTAAAATCTTCAAAGGGGCGGGGTCAAAGGCAGTTTTGGCGAATCAGCACCTCCTCATAGAGATGCATTGAATCTAGGGGCAATGTAAACACTGCCTTTTCTCTGAGAAGGCAGTGTTTACATGAAAATGCCTGAAGGGAGCTATTATACTCACCAGAACAACTACATTAAGCTATAGTTGTTCTGGTGACTGTAGTGCCACTTTAAGAACACATTACAGGTGCATACTTTTAGGAAAGCTAAAGAATTCCAATCACCATAAGCACAACTGCCCACTAATATAGTTATGATGTCAGTAATGCCCTGGCCTGATGTCATCTAATGTCAAGTAGTCAAATTGTGTTGTACAGTTTAACAACTTATCTGGGTCTCTCCTGAAGCTGGAGAATCTAGTTAGCTCTACAGAGCTAAATAGGTCCATGCAGAGCCGTGTTTATTGGCTGAGAGTATCAGCCAGCCAATGAGAGCAGTTTAGGGTTGGACTTTGTTTGCTTTATTCTACAGAGACATCAAGCTTCTCATGCAGAAGACCAGATGTGGTGTGTTCAAGCAGGAAATCCAGGTAAGTTGTTGAACTGAACTAAAACTGTTTGACTACTTACCGTGGCATTCCTGGCACCATAAACACTGCAGTGGGTTTCCAATTTACTACCAGAAATTCTCTATTTTTACTCAATTCATGTCTCTATACCAGCCATTGCATATCATAATGGGCAAAACTGTGGATCTTGATTTGTTTCAAGGAAATGACCACTAACTTGTTAAAGTGTGTGAAATGTTCCCTAAGCAGAATCAATAGTAATCATCCACTGCTCTATTGCTCTATTTATGTCTCATTTTTGAGGGCTCACTGCTACGGTCTTAGCATCAAGTTCAAAGTTTTTTTCAGCTAACCTTCCTTACTCCAGTGCACAAACAAAGAAAGTCAGCCATCGTCTAGAGCAGGCATAGGCAACCTTCGGCACTCCAGATGTTATGGACTACACCTCCAATGATGCTTTGTCAGCATTATGGGTGTAGGAGCATTATGGGGGGTGTAGTCCACAACATCTGGAGTGCCGAAGGTTGCCTATCCCTGGTCTAGAGAGCTACGTATGAATCTTTCATAACATGGAACAATTTAAATAGTATTTCTACCCATGTGGCATTTTCCAGAGTGTCAAGGAATTAAGGAGCAACAGCAGCTGTAGTGGTTATGATGCTTGGAGAGTTAGTTTGGCAAGATTTCTTTAATTTCTAATTTGCAAGGAATGTTAAATGTCAACATTCTGCAATTAACTGGAGATAAAAAATAAATAAAAAATTCCTGATTGATTAATAATGCCCCTTAGTAAATCTTAAGAAAACATCTCCACATTTAATGTGAAGCTTATATGTTTAGAAGAGGATTATCATTTTAAAGATTGGCCTTCTATTTTGCAATCTTTGTCAGCTTGCCTGAGACTGAAATGTTGAATAATAAAAGACTAGCCATAATGTTTCCAAATTCATTCTCTTGTCTCTGTTTTTTTTCCCAAATAAGTGGAATACTTTCACAGATGTGGCTTATATAGTAATGTTTAACTGTGCCTGCATACATTTATAAAATCATACATATATGCACACGTATGTGAACATTGTGATTGGCTAAGATCATCACTTCTGATGATGTTAGTCAAGTAGGCAGTTCATGGGCCGAGCCAGCACCAGCAGACTGGAAAAAAGGTAAGATTTTCCTATATTTAGGAGGTAAGGGGGGGGGGGGGCAGAGCAGGGGGGCTAGATATTGAGTGTTTCTTTAATGTGAATAGCATGACACCCCACAAATGTACTGTATTGATATAATTGCAATATCTATGGTACAAGATATCAGTATAGCACGGTACGGATGGGAGATCTGTCCTGCAATATGTTGTCTGTAATGCTTCATTTAAATCGGGTTTATGATTTTAATCTGTTGGGTAATGTTAGACAGTTTGATATAACGAATCTTATAGTTTTGGTGATGATAAGCGACCACTTAGGGTTTGCCAGTTCAGGTAAATGAGACTTTTAGGTTTTTTCAAAGCTGAAATTTTTTTACAGTTTAATTATCATTTGGGCACAGACCATAATCTGCGTTCCATCCCTTGTTATATTTCATTTATTGTTTCACAATATATCCAGTAGTTTGTAATTATTTTATGCTGCATAGTCCTGTAAAATAGACTGTTGCCTTTCAAAAAATTGGAGAATTGGGATTTTGCCATAGACGGACACAAAGTAGCTATTATACCATTATAAAGCGGGAGAGATAGTGGGTGACTTGATGGGAAGACTGTCCATTGTTGACCCTTTAACCGGTCCTGTACTAAAACTGATGGGTATACATACTTTAGTGCAATTTTAAAGGTACCTGCAAGTAAAGTTTGGCTCATTTATATTTTAATAAATGATGTAAGTAATATATTAAAATAGTTAACTAAAAAAAATCAAACATTTAAATTCCCTCTATTTTCTCCTAAACTTCATAAAGGGCAGCCTGTGGAATAAACTTTTACCAAGCCAGGAAGTCACTGCTGAGCTTAGCTCAAAAGCAGTGCTGTGTTGGCACACAAGATGTTTCTGGGAGTTGGTTTTTGATTGATAGCTTTCTTATGTAGAAATATAAAAGCTAAACTGCAACTTGTACAAACCTAATTTGTGCCATTATATACAGCAGTATTTTCGGGTCAAAAAAGGGAAAATGTAGGTTGGAAAGGAATGACTTGGAGGATCAGAAAGTATGGGCTTATAGGGCAAAAATAAATTATATTGGGGACGGAGCCTGACTGCCATGCGAAGTAGTCACATCAACCCGGTGCTCTGAGTATAAAACAGATATTTCGCCATTTATCCTACCTTTGTGCCGGCTAAATGAGTTTCATACTCACCCTTCACCTCAGCAGGGCCGGACTGGAAACAGAAAGCAGCCCTGGAAAAAAAATAATTCCAGCCCTCTAATTCATTGTGTCACATAGTATGCTTGTATTTTTATATGTATGTGCTTTGGAAGAATTTTGTCTTACCTGCAGCCCCTCGCTCCAGATGATCCATGGGTGTTACAGTGTTGTAACACCCACCCTCCCAGCCACCCCTGTCCGTTGTGATTGGCTCTGCTTGGGGACGATTCTTTAAGCAGGGAAATACTCCATGCCGATATCAGCATATTGGCATCAGTGTGTCAATTGTATATTTTCAGCAAATATGTATGTTAAAAGGATGTTCCACATTAATAAATCATACTAGTTCAATGGTACACACACACACACACACACACACACTGACTACAGAAAAGCTCACTGACACACACAAGCTCACTACGGACAGGCTCACTGACACAAACAAGCTCACTACAGGCAAGCTCACCGATACACACAAACGCTCTCTGACCCATGCACTACAGACAAGCTTACTGCCGCACACAACTTCACTGAAAAACATTCACTCAAGCACACTATGGACAAACTCAGTGACAAACACAAGCTAACTACAGACAAGCTCATGACACACACAACCTCTCTGACCCACACAAGCTCGCTAATGAAAAACACAGAAGTGCTCTAACCCACACGAGCTCACAGATACACAGAAGCTCTCTGACCCACACAAGCTTACTACAGGTGTAACCACAGCTGGTTCCCTTATTTACCACTATAACGTCTTAAAGCATAGAACTTAGCAGGGCTAGCCATACAGATATCTTAGCCATAATTTTATATAGTCAGTAAGAGATCCTCTATTTAAAATATATAAATAATTGAGAACGCAAAATAAGATAAGGATTGTCTTGGAAGCAATAAAGTTTTGTCTTTTAGATATTTTATTAAATAAAAATATAAATATAGACATATAAAATCCATTACAATAATTTATAGCAGAGTTTATAAGATTAAACTATATGCTTGCAATATAATTAAAATAGAATAACATACCCTCTTGAACATCTCAACATCTCTCAGTCATTATAATATGGAGCGACAGTGTCTCTGTCTCCAAATCTCTCCTCTGTGTGTTAACATTTAAAAGGTACACATATTTATATAGGTATATATATTTATATTGTCTTATATTTTATGGTTAACGTAGATCATATATGAAAAAGTAACACTTCTTTTACTTTATTTATTTTAGGACCTCCCTTAACTTGGCAAAAATACAAGGCCATAACTAAAACTAAAACTAAAAAGGAAAAAATGCTCTACAATGCCCACAGTTTAATGGAGAGGGTGTTATTGGCAATAACCTTTTACCTACTTTCAGTGCATAATATGTTTACCCCATTTTGTCCCAGATGAAATACAATAACAATAATGCATAAACAAGCCTCAAGGCTATGCTACGACTCTTTCAGTACATAATATACTGCAGTAACCCTAAATAGATAACGATCTTATCTATTTAAGATTTAAGAGGCCTTGCAGTTCCTCTCCCCCTTTGGACCAGTGCGGGTTATACCAGTCCGCCACAGTGATATTTCTCACCTGGCTCCAGATACAAGGGGTACAAGCTGATATTGAAACGCTACTTTACTTACCTAAAATGGCAGCTGCCTACACTGAGACAGCTCCAGTATGCCCAGGGCCGGTACAAGGACATTTTCTGCCCTAGGCAAAAAAAAATGTTGCCGCCCCATTTGCTCCACCCCCTCATGCAGACTGACATACACACACTGACCCATGCAGACTGACGCACACACTGACCCATGCAGACTGACACACACACACTGATGAATGCAGACTGACAGACACACACACATTGATGAATGCAGACTGACTCACGCATAAGCAGACTGACACATACCCATGCAGACTGACACACACACACTGATGAATGCAGACTGACTCAAGCACACAATAAACCATGCAGACACACACATACACACTGACTCATGCAGACACACACACTGATATATGCAGACATACACTTACCCATACAGACATACACTGACCCATACAGACACAAACTGACCCATGCAGACACACACTAACCCATGCAGACACACACTAACCCATACAGACACACACAGACACACACACTGACCCAAACAGACTGACATACACAAACACAAATACTTTGAAACAGGGCCGCTATCAGGGGGTGATAACCATGATGGTTGTCACGGGCCCGGTAGATGCACCGGGGGCCCACATGCTGATGGGGCCTATTGGGTGGCCCACGCACTTATGGCCCCCCGATGGTCCCTATATCTGTAGGGGCCCGGTCAGCGCTGTGGCCGCGTAATAGCGCGACCGGGCTCCTTTAAAAAAAACAAAAACGCAGCTGCAGCAACTGCTGCTGGGAGGCAGTGGTCACTTCTTCCCAGCTCACTCCGTGCGGGAGGAGCACGCGCCAGTGAAGAGGGAGCTGTGCCGACTCCCATCAGCCCCAGCCACCCTCCTGCAAAAAAAGGTAGGAAACAGGAGGGTGGCTGAAAAATGAGCTGTGTGTGTATGTCTGTATGTATGTCATTATGAATGTATGTCTGTATGTATGTTTGTATGTCTGTATGTATGTATGCCAGTATCAATGTATGTCTGCATGTCATTATGTCTGTATTCATGTATGTCTGTCATTATGTATGTATGTATGTATGTATATATGTCTGTCTGTATGTATGTCTATATGTATATATGCCAGTAGCAATGTATGTCTGTATGTCATTATGATGTATGTCTGTTTATGTATGTATGTGTGTGTGTATGGATGTCAGTGTCTGTATGCATGTATGAATGTATGTCTGTCAGTATGTCTGCATGTCATTATGAATGTATGCATGTATGTCTATATGTATGCATGCCAGTATCAATGTATGTCTGTATGTCATTATGTATGTCTGTATGTCAGTATGTCAGTATGAATGTATGTCTGCATGTCATTATGAACGTATGTCTGTGTGTATGTGTGTATGGATGTCATTATGCATGTATGTCACTATGTATGAATGTATGTATGTCTGTATATATGCATGTATGTCAGTATGAATGTATATATGTATGTATGCATTTATGAATGTATGTCTGTGTATGTATGTATGTGTGTATGGATGTTAGTGTCTGTATGAATGAATGTATGTATGTCTGTCAGTATGTCTGTATATATGTATATATGTATGTAGGTATGCCAGTATGAATGTATGTTTGTATGTATGTCATTATGTATGTATGTGTGTATGTATGTCGGTGTCTGTATGTATGTCAGTGTGTATGTACGTATGTGTCTGTATGTCCTCATGCATGTGTGTCTGTATGTATGTTAGTATGTGTCTGTCTGTCACTATGTATGCCTGTGTGTCTGTATATGTGTGTATGTCTCAGTATGTCTGTGTCAGTATGCATGCCTATATGCGTGTATGTCTGTTTCAGTATGTGTGTCTGTTAGTATGTATCTGTGTGTGTGTATCTGTGTCCTTTTGTATCAGTGTGTGTGTTTGTGTCTGTGTGTGTATTCCTGTGGGCAGGATTTGGAGGCGGACCCTGTGGGTGGGATTGGAGACGGGCCCCAGGGGGCCCAGACCCTGAGCTGAGTAAGAGGCCCCAAAATTTCTGGTGGCAGCCCTGCTGGGAAACATAGATTGTGATGTCCCAGTGACCCTCTTACCTTTATTGCATATATGACTTTGCTTTTCATGCTAACTGGCAATTGCACTGCGCCTGGCTGCCTTCCCTCTGTCTCCGCCCCACCCCTGCGTACAGGGCAAGGGGCGGCAGTGAGAAATTGAATTGCCCTCATGCTGCTGCGGCAATAGGAGTCTTTGTGGGGGGCCAGGCTGAGGTGGATGCTGCCAGGTCAGTGTTATATCGGGCGCTAGTCTAATCATGTGCTCAATAGCTCCCGATAACATGGCCGACGGCACGATTTGTATAATTACTCCAACATAGAGGGGCAGCTAAGCGAGCAGAGCAGTAAAGCTCCTGCAGGCCCTGAGTGTGCCATGCCGATCCACTACAGCCTGGTGATAGCCTGCTGGCCCGATTTGATCAGCTATGTGTGGAGTTTTGACAGAGATTGCAGGAGAAAATGGAGGCTAGAGTCAGAATAGAGGCAACACCACAGGTGTCTACCTCTCATCGGCATAGCATTACCATGAAAGCTCTGAAGACAGACTTGATGAAGCCCATTTGGAAACAGAGCAGAAGGGTGAGACGTCCTACATGTTTAAGGGGAAGTGGCATGAATCCACCCATCCTATAGAGCCACTGCAATAGTAGGATCCGGATACAATGACTGGTAGCTCTTTCTAGGGGTAGCTCTAAAGCCCCTTCAGTCACTTACCTGAATCCATCGCCGATGTCCCTCGGCGCTGGGTTAGACTCCACCCACGCTCCTTCCCTGCTGACATCACTGACAGGGGAGACCTAATGCGCATGTGTGCCAATAGCCACGCTCGCATTAGGACTTCCCCATAGGAAAGCATTAATCAATGCTTTCCTTTGGGGATTCTGGTGAGTTCTAATGCATTGCGTGAGGAGGTCCAGTGTCATTTAGACGACCAAAAGTCATCTAAGCACCCGGAAGTCCCTCTAGTGGCTGTCTGGTAGACAGCCACTACAGGTAGAGTTAATCTTAAGAGGTAATTATTGCAGTTTCTCAGAAACTGCAATAATTAGCACTGCAGGCTTAAGGGACATGGGACATTGCACCGAGACAACGCCAATGAGCTGAAGTGGTCTGGGTGCCCATACTGTCCTTTTAATTATGCCCTATTTTGATGCTGAGTGCTTATGCCTTCCAGGTTTTTAAATTTTCTTTATGTTTTTGAGTACCTACATTGGACCTCTAATCTTAATGTCAGCCTCACTGTTATATGCTCTGTGTTTAGCGAGCCTGTACAGATGACATTAATTTAGTTACTGTGGTTCTATACATTGATACTCTCGCCTCTACCTGGATTTCACTACTTAATATCCAAGTATTCAGTTAAATACTAAGACATGTTTAATTCTTTACTATTGTTATTTACGTATGCCATCCTTACGTTATGCTATGTCTGATCTGACTGCGCTTGTTTATGCTATTGCGGCAACGCAGGCATCATTGTACCTTTCTGCACAGCAAAAATAAAAATTTTTTAAAAATATGTATATATTATTATTAAACAAAATATAAAGTATAAAGAAGAAATTAATCATCATGTACATATTGCATCTAATTATGATTGGATGGCCCTTAAATGATACGCAGTGAGACAATTAAGTTAAAGGCTTCCTATTTATTTGTTTATATGCTCTTGTTAAGAGTTTTGTCTGTCCTTAGCAATTCTGATATTTTCATATATCAACCCAGCCTCTTAACTGTAATATAGAAATGACATTGATGGAGATAAAGGATTAAGGATCTGTTTTTATTATCCATTGTGTTTTGGTTTCTTGGGAGGACACACGTTCCCAGGGAACTTAGGAGTCCCCTTCAACAGAGAATCTATGCTGCTTTACCACACAACACAGACAATTGCCAAATACAAAAAGGGTATTACCAAAGATTTACTCAATGCAGCTAAAGCCCAAATTCCCGGTCAATTGGTTGCAGCAATGGCATGCAAGAGTGGAAAATATATTAAATGAAGACTATTATAGCAGAATATAAAGGCAGTACGGAAAAGTACTCTCAGATGTTGCTACGATGGCTAGCATACCCGTTATGGCAATGGAAAAATATCATGAGGACAACCACATTTTAAACTTTTAAAGCATTACAAAACATGTGTGACCCCCAGACTGGTGGTGTATGTGCCTTTGTGGGTGACTCATTTATTAACTTATTTGCATCCCCCCTCTAATATATATATATATAATATACCCCTTTCCCAGACCGTCTTAACAGCATTATAGGCCCCCCTATATCTTTGATATTTAAAGAGTTATGGAATTCTGAGATTAGGGATGGGTTATCTCAACTGAGTGAGGGTTTACCCTTCTTATTGAATAGGAATTCTTCTATTCTAAGCAGAATAAACCCGTGTTCTAAGAGAATCCAGCCCTAGGTGTGAGATACATCTGGCATTACTATTTAAAGAGAAATACGTTTTCTAGGTTTTGGGTATAATTATTCTAAAGTTAATTGTCTAAGTTTTGTAACTATTAATGCTTTTTTTTACCTGTGGCTCCAATGCAAACTAAGAAACATTTTTTTTTGTATTCAGTGTAAGGCACGGCCTGGCATTTAATGCAAATTAATATACTTACACATGTGGTATTGTACCATGGGAAGCAGGTAACTAGTAAGCATGGCATCAAATGATAGCAGCACTGATGTGCTTGACGTGCAGCAGAGGTAAGTGTACTTAAAAATGACTTGTGTAAAAAAGTGTATTGTGGTAAGGTCAAATGAAAGAGTCACTAACTTAAAGTTGACTGAAAACAGAATTAAAGATCAGCACTACAGTGGCGGCCTAGGCAAAGTCAAAACGTCTCTAGACGTTTGCGGTTTTCTGCATCCTGTCCATGAAATAAGGGACATATAACACATCTGCCATTATCTAATTCATGTCTCAGACCAGAGAAAAGTTTTTTGGATCTGCCCGGTTCCCATTTCTTATCACAGAATTGTGGATTCTTGATCGACAATTACTTTGATATGGTTTGATATAGTGTAGAGAGATTACCTTGGGTCACTAGTAAACGTTGTGAGTATTCCTTTAGATTTAGTTATAACATGTGGCTTTGTATTAACTCTAATGCATTTTAATGTTTGTGCTTTGATAGGTGTCAGCCGAACTGTGCTAAAATATGGATACGTTTGGCTCATCATATTGTTGGCAGGGGTAACCAGTGTTGTCCCTTCACTTATTGCCAGTTTTGTGACCAAGCACATTTGCCCAAACCAGGTGAACCATGTAAGTATAAAGAACATACTGTATATATCATTCCAAGTTGATACATTTTGATGAAGGCGGATAGTAGGTAAAGGTATTCTCCATACTTGTAGTTGATAGTAGAGATAGTATCTCTCCATACTTGTAATTAAGTAACCCTTTTAATTGAGTAAGAGGCTTTTTTTCAAATGCTTTGCCAAAAACAGTGCTCAATCTGGACCCCACGGCCACTTGATCATTAGTTGAACATATAACGCAGAATCTATACATTCATATTGTCAAGTGCAAATGAGGACAACCTGACAAAGATAGACTGAGGATATTGGGCCAACCCTCCCCCCGCCCCCCTTCCCGCGCTCACAGCCTATCATTGCTTTCCAAGTGCACTTGATAATCCGAAAATGTAGGTTATGCCTTATTGGTATGGCTGCAGAGGATAAACTATGAGTGCCAGGGAGAGCCCTGTTCTTTGGTCAAAATTCTTCAACACAGTTTGACAAATATGGTGGTACCCGATAACTTAAAGCATCGTACCAACTGCAATAAGCTGGGGTGTTTAAAGTGCTAAGCGTGCCCCTTTAATCTTGCAGGTAATCCTTTAACACAGTTGTGCATTATTCTACTATTTTTAAATATGTTTAAAATTTGTTTCCAGAAAAGGCATATACAAATGATCGATCTCTAAAATGCTTAAAGGAACACTCCAAGTACCTAGAGCACTTTAGCTTGCTGAAGTACTTTGTGTGAATAGTGTGTGCTTTTTTTTTCAAAAAGAAAAAAAAAGATTTCAAGGGAAATTTGTACTTTTATAAATTAATCTTGAACTCAAGAGGCAGCAAATGTCGAGTGCCACCTGCCTCGCAAAGACTTCTCAGTGAATTTTATTGGGAAGTCTGCGATTGGACAGCTACAGAAGCTATGTCCTAGGGGAAGGGGGAGGGCTTGCCAATGCTGCAGACAGCAGATCTGCAGCTTTTGCAAGCTGCTTTTAGAAATACTACCAATGAAAAAAAATGCAGCAATAAATGCATGCATGTTTTCATTGGTTGTTATACCTACTAAATTGTTTTTTTGTTTTGTTTCCATTAGAGTGTTTCTTTAAATTTTGGCATAACACCATTCTTTTCCTTCTGCAGCGGGATTTCTACAAAGCTCGGCAAAAAAGTGAAGTAAATACTGTCGCAATGACAACACCTTTTAATCGTGGAAGTGTGCGCCGCAGGTCCAGCTATGCTTTTTCACACAAAGAAGGTTATGCTGACCTTATTACAACAGGGACAAGTCTGCGAAGGACTAAAGCGAGGGAGTCTGTTGCATCAGCATCAAGCATCACAAAAACAGAGCTTCCCAACTCTTTGGATTATAACTAATATTAGATACATCCATTAAATAGAACTACTTTGTACCAATGGCCTATTGTTATACTCTGACTCAAAAATGTATACAGAGTCTTAAAATTGTGAAGATACAAGTACTCTTTTGAAAAGTCGACCTTTAAAATAATTAATATCAAATTGCTTGTTTATTATGGGGATGAGGCGGGGGGCGGGAGGGGGGGAATTTATTGTAATTATCTTCAAACCACTGTCTTCAAATGTACATGGTATAGGTGTGAAGGGAAAAGGGGGTTGAGATAGTACTCATACAAACAAAAAGGCATCCAACAGAATTTTAGTGATTAAAAAATAATTTATTGAACATAAATTGCAAAAACATACAACACACTGAAAAAGAGATGAACACATAAGATGCATTTATTTATCAAAAATGCAACAGTGAGAGTCAGTCTGGAGCACGATGCAGTCCTTAGACATTGCCCCCTACAGGAAGGTCATGGAACCTCACACGAGACAAAGAAGAACACAGTATGGTTTGGGTTAAAGTGCCAAATACGGAGGACATTTCTACTATAAATAGCTCAAACAATATAATTATAACACACAGAAACAAAGCTTTAGGCAATATTTGTTTTTGCAGAAGGGAATGCATGGGGTTTTGCGATTGTCACCAAAAAAAAAAAAAAATCCTAATTTTGTCATTATTGGTTAGTAACGCACATCAGTTAATCAATTAAAACGCCTTGGTTGTTCAGTGGAGGGGTAGTTGAAGATGGCAAAGAAAATGCAGAACCTTTTAGTGGAGAGACATCTCTTTCTACATAGGCCTCAATTAAGATTTTGAAATGATTTGATCTTTTTGGATAAACTTTTCGAATTATTTATCTACAAAAATCACTATAGACCTAAATGTTGACTTCTGTAGTTAAATCATTTGAAACGTTTATCCAAAATGTATTAAATCATTTGAAACGTTTATCCAAAAGAATTAAATCATTTGGAAAGCTTATTCAAAAATCTTAAATCAAGGACATAGTCATTTATGTTTTTTTGCAGACTTTTAGTTTCAAACTGAGAAAAATATTCAACAGAAGAATATGGAAACGAAGATCCAGTAAATCAATCATGAATTTATCTCTAACGTTCAATACACTATGTATACACTAGTACAAGGTACTAGATGGTAGTTCTACAATTAAAGTTTCTTATGAATTTTGTAGTTTTTGGTCTCCTGTAATAATTGCTGTGACAACAGTTATTAAATTGATCAAATTTAAATAGTTTACTGAATACAATAACTTGCAGGTTTAGAGAACTAAAAACACACACATATAGCTTTAGAGAACTGTTATTTTTATATTATGTAATATAACATTTTGCATGTTTTAAGTCTCTGTGTGTATTATTCTGCAAAACATACATATACGTAAATACCTATTTTCAGTGCATCTCTTGGCCTACACTTATTGGATGGGTGCACCTAAAATCTCTTTGGTCAGAAACGCAGCTTATTTGACCAAAAAACCTCGAAGATAATAAGATGAACCAGAGCTAGTGTGTGTTCACAAACCCCTGAAATCCTGAACAAGCACAGGGTATCTCAAAAAATTAAATTTGCAGATAAATGGCCTTTTTTAATCAAATAAGGCTAAACATTGCTATCCAAGAGCATGGGTAAGCCAGGAGATGCGCTAAAAAGGTATACACATATCACATATACACCACGTGATAATGCCCACAAAGGCTATATTACATGCAATATTTTGTTTCCATTAAAATCATGACCGTTTTCCTGTAACCAACTTCTGTAGATCCCCATACCACACCACAGGTATGATTAGAATAAAGTTAGCTCGCAAGGTCGCATGAACCATGTCACGCAGGAACGGAGGAATAAAAAATACTAAACAAATGTTACAAGGAAGCCTCATTGATGGGTGTCTTGAATGAGACGCGTATGGTGGTACTTGAAGTGCTTACAATATGCTGTAAATTGGAGGATTCTGATTGCATGAAATACATTTAGATTTTAATTCTCAACCTATAACCCACTAGCCATTCTATACTTTAATAATATGTCTTTATAATTGGGGTTACCACATCCACCATGTTTTCAAGGACACATGTCACGTATACATATTGATGGGCGGTACATGAAAAGGGTTGCTATCTAGTATATAAAAATCAGAAGAAGGTGTATGAGATTAAATAATTAGGTAACGAATAATCCTGCAGAATATGCGTCATACATGCTGCAGGACATCCCTTTTAATGCATTTTCAAAAGTATGACAGAATGATGTGTGTCCCTGAAAAGATGGTGGATATGGTAAGCCCATTTATAATACAGTTTAGCTTAATCTCCTCTTTCTCTGTATCCCATGATATGTTGCTGTTATCCTTCTTGTTAACCCCTCACGGACACATGACGGAAATATTCCGCCATGATTCCCTTTTATTTATGAAGTTGTGTCCTTAAGGGGTTAAGTGATAGATAAGTAGAAAACTCAAATTCCACAAACTGAATACTTTCTCAAACCATGTAGAATCTGGCCTATCTTTCATTGCTCAAATATTTAACATACAGAGAAAATTTATATAAACAGGTTTTTCATTATCCAAAATAAACTAAAATTAGCTTGCGAGCATTGCATCTCAGCGTTAAAAATGTTGTTGCTTATAGACTATCTAAACCTTTTGTGACAAAATCGCTTCAGTGGTAATGGTCACTCACCGTACAAAGACAAAAAAAATAAAAATAAACACAAAGTCTTAATAAATTGATGATGTCAATAGTTAATAAAAGCATGCATATCGAGGCATGCCAGAACTTTGTCTCTCTGTGCATACAAAAATAAGAGATGGAAAAGCATTATCTGTTGTGTATATTGCTTGGTGAGTTAATGGCAATTGTGTCTTGCATATGGCCTCAGTCAATATTGTTCAATGGTTTTTTTTTTTTGGCATAAGATAACGGCTTAAACTTGTTTTCTCATTAGTTGGACATTACAGATTTCACAAAATACCATGTGAGCTTGTGCGTACACATGCTACGAATAAAGTTGCCACACAATCTCTTTACTGAAAGACTCTTGTTAAAGTATGTACCTCAGGGGTGACGCTTCTACCCAGTGTATGCATTTTTGAATAAGTTGCCTCATTAAACCCTAGCTAAGGGTTGAATATATTAAGCATATTTTTGGATATCCTTCACTTCACTAGCAGCAGTAATCTGCTGTTGTGTTGTTTTGTTGTTGTTTTTTTCCTTTTATTTGACCAGTAGAGAATTTCGACTCTGCTAGTACACCTCTGCTTTATACATCTATAAATGGCACGCTTTCTGTGAAAACTCCTGTTATATTTGGAGTTTAGAACACAGAAGTTTGTGCACCGGGCGGCTGTGGAGATATCGCTAAACTGTATTTCTTGCGATGCAGAGAGGCCCAAGTGGTTTTCAACCATTAAAGAGTTGCTGCTTAGCAAGTACGGATGGGTGTCTCTTTTGACCGTGAGTTATGGCTATAATTTACTTAAAGTATCTTTTGTGGATGTGATAACTACTTTGGTTCTGGTAAATAAGTGAGAACGTATATGTAAAGATTATTAAATATTTGCTACAGCTTCCAAATGCGTAACAAAGGCTGTAAGTAGTATACTAAACACCCAACAAAAAAAAAATGGAGGGCCGTTTGTTAAGGAAATATATATTCAATATTTTCATTTGCGCTTTAATTAAATTGACTTTAATTAAATTGACTTTATAAGAACTGTAAATTTTGATACTTCAATTCTACATTTCTTTTTCAACAACAGACTTACGTTTTATTGTAAGCAATGGTTAGTTAATTGTTTGCTGCTAAACTGTTACATTTGAGATAGATATAAGATATATATATCCGTTGCATAATTGAAATTACATATCGTGTAAATAATTTTGCCTATCTTGACTATCTTAGAGGCTGGTTTATTTCAAGGGACTAAATAACCATTCGTGACAGAACCCTTAAGATCTACTACAAAAAAAAGCTTGTTAAGCCTTGTGACCACTACAGCACTTTATACCTCCGCTAATTCTATTAGCGGCCTATTTGTATACTGTGATTCCTGAATATTCCCTACAGACTGAAATAAATTACTAAATGAATAAATTAAAATAAACTAAAGACTATATACACGTATTAAAAAAACAAAATGGCGTCAGGATTCCAATATGTATTTATAAATTCATTGGTAAATTATTCGTTTCAGCTGATCATTTGGGAAAACGGTGGGCCCATTGGAGCTTGGAAGAAATTTAAAACATTATTTTTGGCTGCTTCTGTTCTCAATTATTAAATTAGTCTTCAGGAGCTCCCAGAAGTTTAAGAATTGCTTAAAGGAGAGCAGGGATTGTCAGTACTTAGAAATCTTTGGTTTAGAACAGGGAGCCCTGAAGTCATTTTTACTAACTGAGTAACATGTTTATCTGATAAAGAACCTAATAGACATAATGTGTGTGGTTTCTCATTAACCTGGGTATTTAGACTATTTAGACATTATTCTGCTCCAAAAACTGGAAAAGTTTGCCTCTAATCTTTCTTACCAACATCTCATTTTTCATACATTCTCTCTATTAAAGATGGATAGATATATATGTTTTAGGTTTCAATTTTTGTTTTTTTTGCAACCACTCTTAAATGTCACTTACAATCACCCGGGAGAGAGGTCATATTGAAACCACCATTGTGTATTGATGTAATTTGGAGTTAGGGTCTTAATGAGCAACTTCGATGTATGGGTCACAAAATTGTACAGGTCCTTGTAAGTGAACTTGCAAAGATCAAGCATCACCATCCTATTAGTAGAAGGACCTTTATACGTTGTCATTGATCGTGTTGTATAACAGTGTCTTAAAAATAGCGACTTATCCTCTAAAGTATAAGGATTCTTGGAAACTGATTGTCTACATTTTAACTCTCCCTTTAGACAGATACTTGTGAGACTGTTGCTGTATTACCTACTACTTTAGTGTGAGACCTTTCTATGGAAAGTGTCACTAGCATTAGCGATCCTCTTTGGCCATAGATTTCTTTCAGATGTCATTTTTTAGGCTTACAAGAGAGAAACAAGATGTTTTAAATTGTCCTAAACAGCAAATTGACATTGTCCTGTGGAAACGTGGCATTCTAACAAAGCTAACGAACATGATGTATCTAGACATAGAAACCTTAATCAGATCTGGGTATTAGGCACAACACTATATGTTTACTCCACCGAGTTCCACAGTAATGATAACATTTCCATTGGGCGTAATTGCACACTGGATTAGATAGTCAGACGTGCACATATTTAACTTTGCTTGGTTCCAATATAAACAGATTAGTGGTTGATGTCTTCTTTGACACAATGTTCAATTCTTAGCCCTATATCACTGGGCAACAAGGACTTAATGATACAAAAATCTCCCGACAGGTTTGTAATAACCAGTACACCACTAAAATAATATTGTAGACAAAGTAAAAATGTTTTCCTACTTGGAAAACTATCTGAAACATTCCCACATCTATATTAAAGTGCTACCATAACTTAACAGAAATATTTAAAGTTGCATATCCCGAGCTTCAACAATCGCATGGACGCCTATCAAGAAAGGGCCTTGAATATCCCGTAAGAGCAGATAATTCCATCCTCCTGTCTCGTGAATAACAGCATATGCAAATTTAAAGATCAAAGCATAGACACGTTAATATAGATCGCTATTTCATTCAGATAAAAACAACTCTGTACGTATCTCTATTATGTCCCTTTAACTGTGACTTACCGAGATTTTTCTATTCAATGTAGGCAGTTAAATGTTGGCTGTCATAGTTTGTGCTCAAGTTGAATGCTAATTTATTTATTATTATTTATTTTTTTATTTTTTGTATTTTTTCCTACCTATTAGCAGTGCAACATTTCAACTGATGAAATGTAATAACAGTGTGTTTTTTTCCACATAAATTAGATGAGAACCATATCCCATGCACGTCCTCTGCTTCTACAGAATTATCTCTGGTACTAACCCACCCTCAGATCAGGAAAAAAAAATATTACAGTACTTTAAGAAAAAACAGTAAATTTTTTTCCATGCATTAAAATTATAACTTAATTTTTCTTTCACCTCCACCCGTTTTAAATTACATTTTAAACACGTAACACATATTTATAAATACTGTCATATTAGATGTGACAGGTTAGAAATAAAATAATGATGAGAAAAACAAAATACATTAGGACCTTTTGCACTACAGAAGGGTTCTTTAATATAATATCCTGCATAAGTGCACAGGTCAGAAGGACGTTAATGTTTAAATATGTCAACTCCATGGGCCCCCCTCAATGTCTTTCATTTATGTATATCCTTAAACATTCAATATGTCTCCCATTTGAAGCATTAAAAACAAAAGGTCATGCCACACACCTCTGCAAAAAAAAATTATAATTTAACAGTAAAAAGCTTCAAGTCACAAATTCCAAAAACTAGCTAAGTATTTTCACATAAACTATACATTAAATATTTTGAGGTATTTTAGAGAAAATTGTCAAAGGCTTGAGAGGTCTGTGCTGAACGAGAAGGTTTTCTTGTTTTATCTCTGCATACTGCAGAATTTCTTTGGTACTTGTGAATGTTATCGGGTATAAAATGGTGGATATCATTCTGAAATTGATTGGTGCAAACATGAAGAATGTATAAAATGTGTACTTCTGTCTCTACAACAAAATGGCTGCCCTTATGCAAGAAAATGGCTGTTCTGAAGCTGAATACTTTTACATTAAAAATATATTTTTTTGCATCCATGTCATGTAGGTATGATCCACTACACTGCTATGTTTTTTTTTTTTAGTAGTTTTAATGTTTAATATAAGGTAAAGATGGGCATGTTAACTCCATTAAAAAAATAATTATAAGTAGCGCACTTCTAATGCAGACGTCTCCAGGAAAAAAAACATATAATTTATTTTTTATTCACATTCACTTTTGATGTCACTCGTATTCTGAGCCTCATCCATAAAAACTTTTTTTGTTTTTTTTACATCTATCCAATCTTTTCTCTTTGTTGATAAGCGACTGCATTAGAAGAGACTAAGACTATCTAAAAGAAAAAAAAAAGCTATTAAAAAGGCAATTGCCTTCTAATAAGTATTCCGAAAACCTAAAACCAGGATATAATCATCTAACATGCGATGATTACACTTTACATATTTGTTGTGGAGTTTCATGCACCAATGAAATGTTTGGTTGTGTTATATTTATGTTATGTCTGTTTATGTGTTATATTTTGCTTTGTAAAGCAAGACTAGCTTATTAGCTTATGTATTAAGCATTCTATATTATTTGTTCTAAACTTTGGCCTTCTTAAAGAGGATGCAGCTCGCATAAAGAACTAAATATAGGTATGTTTTGAAAAGTTCACCATAAAATGTTGTACTAGTGACAGACGGGAAAAATGTCCCTAAAATTGTGCTGTACTCGCAAGCCTTGACATGACATTAAAACCCATTAAGGACACACGACGGAAATATTCTGTCATGATCGCCTTTCATTTCTGAAGCTGTGTCCTTAAGGGGTTGATCCACATTGTAGTAACAACTTCATAACTCTCGGAAAAGCTGTGTGAGAGTTTACATTTTCACATTAAACTGTTTAAGCAAAAAATGGACAGCCAAAAAATTAATATGGGGCACAAAGGGTTCAGAAAAGTGCACTTCAGCACAGACCAGGCAAGTGGGAACAAATCTTTGGTATCATATGTGATTATTTTTTTTTCAATCACAAATTGAAAACTGAAGTGAGGTAGCCTTTTCCATGAGGTTCTCACTATAAATGTCTTGTAAGTCTGTTCGTTTTGGTTTCACACCTGGAGCATCACAGAAGCAAAACATTGTTGGCTTGCTCCAGGCAGTTTTTTTTGTCTGGTTGAGGAATCTACCTCTGTTACATATTTGTATCACTGTAAAACAATGTAATTTTCAGACAGTGAGGATATAGTTAAAAGGGAAACAATTTTCTGTGTTTTTTGTTTGTTTTTTTTTTTTTCTTTTTCCATCTTTTTGTCTTGGCAAAAACACAAGCAAGATTCTTATATTTGTATCGTTTTAGGTAAGATCTCTGCTTGTCATTCTTTCTTCAATCTTTTCTTAGGAATGAGTCCATAACCCCCACAACAACACCAAAAACATGGTAAAGAAGAAAAATGTCCTATTTATGGAAGGATATTTTTTCTCATTTATGCTTTTTTCTACGTACATTTATATTTTCAACAAGGTGCCTACTCATTGAGCATAGAATACACCTTAACTAAAGAGAATCCGTTTTTTTTTGTTTGTTTTTTTAAACACACAATTGACATGGTGTTAGTTTTATATATATATATTACCCGCATCATTTAATAAAGTTCGCTCATGTCTTGTTTCATGACCCGTTCCACACATCACAGCAGAAGAGACGTTCAAAGCTTCTAACGTCTGCAACCAAGATGGGCAGTAGGTTGAGGGATGATTGAAGAAAATAATAATAAAAAATAAAAAAAATGATGTTTGGAAACATTGTCCTATTCAAGACTGGAAAGTTTATAAAAGCTTTCCAAATCTTGGGCCTATACTAATTCTTAATTTTACTTTGTAACACTTCACCTTAAGGAGACCAAGGAAATTAAGTGTATCTTTGGTAGGGTACCATCTCCTTTGGGTTGCTTTAAGGCAGTTGTTATTGGCACAAAATTTTGCAATTTACCATCATCTTACACTGAAATCCACCAGTCTTTTTTCTTTCTTTTGCATGAAGTCTGTTCATCTTGTTTAACGATTCATTTCTTGGTTTTGTAAATGAGAACAAATTTAAAAAAACAATGCTTTCTGTATATATCATTGATCCCAAATTTGGTGTGTATATTGATTGGTTTTGATGTTTTTGATTTTGGTTTGCTTTGTTGTTTTGCCGTTATCACCATGACCATTATGTCAAGGCCATTTTGGGGAGGATAACCGTAATAGTCCAAACTTGAGATTGCAGTAGATAACAGGAGCCTTGGTTTTCCCTCTTAAAATGTGCTTATGTAATTTCTCATTTGTGTTGAACAAACAGAATTTCCTTGAGCGATACTCTACTGCACATATATACCTATATACGCATGAGCATGTATCATTTAAAAAACTGGTGTATGGGCAATTGGAACGGTTGTACACATTCTGTTACCCGTGAGTTATTCGACTGTAATAACCAAATAGTGATGATGTATTGTGTGTTCACTGAATGCCTAAAATAGTATTATCATCGTGATTATAGATTAAGATGTTTTGTTTTGAAACTGAAATTGCAAAATGATACGACACAAAAGCCCAAACCATGAAATTCGGCCTTCTTTGTTTGACCAAGAAACAGGAGAAATAGTTGATCTAACTCCAGATTGGGTTCCACTGCAGGTATTCAAGCACCTGCTTAAAACTGCCCTATTCTGTAGTTTGTTTCTCTTTAATGTGTGTTTTTGATTTGTTTTTATGATCATTGTTTTTGTTTGCTATAATGGTTGTTACTGGGGATTTCTTCAAGGATGTAAGGAGTTGGAAACAAGTCATGCTTTGGAGAAAGTGCTTGTAGATGCTGAAGGTATTCCTGGATTTACTCCTGGCTCTTCTTGCCATCGGTTCATACACCGCCGCCGTGCGTTCATGAAGAAGTTGCTGACTGTGTTAAGCTCCAGGCCGAGTTGTTGAGAGATAGTTATTTGCATTTCCTTGGAAGGACGCTTGTTTTCCTTAAAAATGGCAATCAGGGTGCGTCGTTGAAGGTCTGTGAAGACCAGCCTTTGCTTCTTTGGCTGAAGGTTGCGGTCCTTTTGCTGTTCTTGTTCTTTGCGTTTACAAGCTGAAGAAAAAAAAGAAAATTATTTTCAGCAAAAATAATGAGAAACATAACATAAATATTTATCCCTCTATCACTGAAAATATTTTACAATATTGAAAGGAACTGTCATCTGAAATGTCTTATATAAAATCACTTTAAAATGGTATCTCCAGGTTTAAAATAGTCATTTTTAGATTCAGATTTTTTGCCCTCTAACCAAAGTTAGAGTATTTAGAGCTTTAATTACTAAATAAGATTATAAATATTTTTTGTGTGGATCTATCTTGGTATTTTATTATTTTATAACTCTACGTTATTCTAAAAACAAAAAGGCTGGAATGAGCATTAGATGTAAGCAGGCTTCTATTTGTCCAATTAAGGTTATTAGCTCCCTCTGGTCCTCAGTGCAGGGAAGAGAAAATATTGTGATGATTTCCTGGTCATGTGAAATGCACGGGTGTGCCCAGTGTTACCCAATGGGCACACAAGTTAGGAAGGGAACCTTGTTAAAAAAAAATCACCACTCAATGAAGTAGTTTGGGTGCAGTGGTCCTGTAGGTTTATCCCATTGCAAGGTTAAACAAACCTCTACTGGCTGTCTTCCCGACAACCACTAGGGAGGCTTACTCTGCAATGACTGATTCTCACTGGGTCATGTGATGTTCGACATCCACGAAGACATTAAGCTTCATCAAAGGCAGCTCATAGCATTTGGTTGGATGTGCATGCGGCACATGCCACAAACGTGCACCTCATCACGCAGGCGTTGCATTGCACTGGACATTTATCGAGGAACCAACATTTTCCGACTGACATTGGGGGTGGAGGAGTGGATGTAAACACCTAGTGAGTCTTTTTTTTAAATGGTGGTTCTGAATCTAAACACGTACTGGAATATTATAGCATTAGAAATACATATTCCAAATGCTATAGTGTTCTTCTAATATAGGAATCTCTGATTCCGTAAACCTGTATTGTCATTGCAGTAAAGTTTTTGTCAAATGTTTTAGTTTTCTAAAATAAATGCATACATTGATATATACATGACTACATACATGGTAAAATGTATTCACAGAATACAATCCCAGTTCACCAATAAACCCAGATTCACATTCACAACATGACTAAACAATATTCCTCCTTTGAGAGGTTACGCCAACAGGGAGATGCAAGCCCTTATATCCCTCTTAGTAACTAGGGTGAGTAAATGGTCCAGTCCAGTAAGAACATATGTATATTGCAGATATTAAAAGCAGGCATATTAGTAAAAAACCTATAGTTCTAGTGTTATTTCCTGCTGTTTTAGATTCAGGGCCCCATTTAAAAGTTAAAATAGAGCCGTTTTATTTACCATTCATCACTCGCCGCGCTGGTTTTTCTGTGACTCCACTTCAGTCTGAGATCATCATTACTGTTGATCTCAGCCAATCCAGTTCTCTCCGAGAAGCATTGGGGGAGCCAACTGCTTATATGCGTCAATCAGCATCTCCTCATAGAGATGTATTGAGCATATGCTTCTCTATGAGACAGTGAGGACGCTAAATGTCTGTCCTGCAAAGAATGCAAGACAGTAATAGGAAGCACCTCTGGTGGCTGTAGAATGACAGTCACTAGAGGTGTTCTTACGGACAAATGTAAACATTGCCTTTTTTGTTGCACAGAGGGGCTGCCTACTTGGACCCAGAAATGGCCTATTTGGCAATGGATGCATAGCCGTATGAATGATAAATATATATACAATTTTTTAAGGTGCTTAGTTATATATTTTAGTAACTATCCCCTCACTCTCCCTCTAAATGAAGTGTCTTCCCACGGTTTCTCCGTGTTTCAAATCCATACTTCAGTTTCCCAATAAAGTCTCCCCGGCACTCTGAGCACAATTTCATGCTATTTGCGTAAACATTTTTGTAATAAATCACCTTTTTAAATTTCAAAAAAAATTTATTCTGAGTAGACTCCGCTCAGCCATACTAATATGTATTTGATGATTGTATTACTTTTTAATGCAGCTTATTTTTTTTCTTAACCTGTCCTCTAAAGAATCAGATTGCTTTTTCAACTCTGAATCTCTGCTTGTGAATTGGAAATAAATGAGCCCTTGTCATTCCCCATTTATGGCATGTACAGACTAAAGATCGTGTTTACATGAAATTATTAATTTTATTACTCTTCCCTAGCACGCAGCGTGCTCCACCTGTAATTATCAGCTCACACGGCCCCACGCATAAAAAAAGAAAAAGGTATCTGTTTTTTTTAATGGACTGGTAAACGATGGCCAAATTCAATGTTTCTAAAACAAAAAAAGAAATAGATTTCATTTGTTAAAGGGGAAAAAAAAACCTTTTCGATGATCAGTCATTGTTTCTGGTTTTTGCTGACACTGCACCACCTACTTTTTCGTTCATCCATCTTATTACAGCTCCATGCTTAGAAAATCAATCAGAACTTCAGCTAGATATACTTACAGCTGAATCTGGAATGTAGAGCGTGTTTGAATACATCTGCCACTAAACACAGGCCATGTGGCACAGAACAAAAAGAAAGGCTTGATTCATATGTATATGGCTTGTGACCGAAAAGACCTATTTATTTATACCTACTCCTACATAAAACAGGTTAATTGAAAACTATCAAGAAATAATTTAGAGTTAATAGTTTTACTACTTACAGATACAGTTATATAAAAATAGTGTAGCATAGTTTTTAGATTCGCATAGACCAGGGATAGGCAACCTTCGGCTCTCCAGATGTTGTGGACTACATCCCCCATAATGCTCTTACACACAATGCTGGCAAAGCATCATGGGAGGTGTAGTCCAAAACATCTGGAGAGCCGAAGGTTCCCCACCCCTGGCATAGACATTACGTTTTTACAGCTACCTTCGACAATTAATCTATGTTATTACTACAATTTGTTTCTAAAGTAGAATGTAGAACCTAGATTCTATAATCCAAAATTCTACGCTGTACTCAATACACCAACATCACAGTCGGGTTCACCTTTTTTCAGAGAAGATTCGATTATATCCAGAAACCCCCTGCACAAAGGTCATTATTACAAATAGTACTTATTGGGGAAGGTTACCAAGGCAAAAACAGGTGCTATTCTGGGGCAAAGGGTTGAATAAGATGCAATCGCTATAAAAACCAAAAGAGAATTTAGCCTTGATTAATCGCCCACGTTATAGTATATAGTATAAGTTTCAAAAATAGCAGACAAGTCAAACAGCAAGCAGTAAAATATTTCGTAACTGCATGAATATAGTACTGTCGAAATTTCGGTGGATTTTGGTAGAACCATGCCTCTTTATTTAAATCTGTTATGATAAAGCTATACATCGTTAGAGTAAAAATATAAATCTTTCTCTTGAAAGATATAATGATTGCTTTTTTAGAATTACGCCAACACCTGGCTGATATTTTATGGTGACGTGTTCTTCGTAGGTAGAGAGTGCCATAGATATATAGACTCTTAAGGAAAGCATTTTACCTTAATGGAAGTAGATTTAGAGTGCAAGCTTCAAAGACCACTCAGGTCTCCTATTTGGGCATGCAGTCTTATAGCATATATTCTTCTCACACTTTATTTCTTTAAGCACATTTTTAGTCAACTGAAGTGTTATATGTACTATTTTAATTCTGGGCTAAAGTAAAGTAAATAAGATTAAACAATTGTAAATAAAATGTATATTTTTTCTGTAAAAGTAATTTTTTATTTTTACAGTTTCTAGGGAGTGCGCAGTTCTGTCCTGTCACACCTGGGAAACTATTCTCTTACTGAATTACTATATTAACCTTCAGCCTGTTGTTTTATTTATTTTTATTTATTTATTAATTTCAGTTGCAGCATCGGTTAGTGGTTATCTCCAAAGAGTAAACGGTTTGCTTACATTTTTGTTTTAAATATGTGCGTTTGTGCACAATTGATTATAAGACCCAAAGTTGTGATGGTTATGCAAGATCAACTCTGTCTTTTTTTTTTTCATGAACAATTCATTCTCTAGACAGTGCAACCACACATGAGTCAGATCAGAGACAAAAGTATTTTAAATAATACTAAAAAGATTGTCATGAAAAGAGAGTCTATATTAATCCCCCACTGACCATATTATGGTAAATGTTAGATTGCTGTTATTGATTTCAACCCTGAAATATACATCACTCGTAATTACATAGCACAATCGTCTACGACAGTCACTTGTCATTTCAGCTAACACGCCTGGGTTAACACATTTTCTTTCAAACTTTATGAAGACGTACTCTTGTTATCCTTTCTTTCTAAACAATCACCAGCAATAGCTGGATATTACACTGCTATGACTGTTAACCAGAAGACCATGACGTCTATACAATGGAGAGTGGATTTTGTTCATAATGGCCCTTAGTGTGTGAGACAAGTGGTTGACCTCTCCATCCTCTTTAACAAAAAGACCCTTTTTTTGTCATTGACCATTCTGCAATCTTGTGTTTATTCAAGGACCCTTGACAATGTAAGTCAACGAGTTTTTCCAACAGAGCGTTTCATCCCAGTAATAGGGAGATAATAGTGGTACAGCTCTCTTGGAAAATGGTACCACCTATGGAGAGATCTATGGACCATTTAAGGATGACCTGATGGCTTATATTGCCTCCTCTGTTTGCTCCTCTGTGTTATTATTATATTCAAAAACACTCCCTTGTCCTTTCTGTGTTTCTAAACCTTAGTAATACTCCTTCTCCGTTTGTCTGTAATATAACCAGCAATTTCTAGCACATTTCAGTTAAGTGCAAGAGATTTGCTGAAAACACAAAGCCTCGCCAATGGCTCTCAAAGATTACCTGCTGTCCTTAAGTGGGTAGTTTAAGCACTGCAGCCTATTCATGAGTGAATATACACAAAGAGGTGTTTTCCTTTAAATGAGTCTAACCAACCCCTCAATTCTTTGCTTTTTAAATATATTGATTATGTTTTAATTTCTGCCTTTTACAGATGGTTGGATCTACATTCGTTTTTTACAAATGTTGCAATCTCTGGCAGAAACGTTGGCAGCGCGATAATAAATGATAAACGTTAATGCGTAAAGGATTTTAAATTCCAAGCCCAATTTATTTCATTTGTAGTCTGACTCTCTCACTGCCTTCACCATGTCTGCATTAAGTAAAAAGGCAAAAGTATAGTCCACACAGCAGAAATGTGCAAAAACTGCAACTTGTCATTATAAACCCCATATAAGCCCATGGCACTGCATCCTGTTCTCCTTTGATTAACAATGCAATCCAGCCATATCATAATTAAAATCAATTATCTTGCTTAATGTGCCCTGATATTAACAAATTTCGACGTGCTAATAAATGACTTCAAACATGGTTTATGTAGACATATCTGTTTAAATGAAATTTAAATCATGTAATATTAACGTTTTAAATTTAATATATAACTGTTACATTATATATGTACTAAACAAGCTGCGGTTAGTGCAAATGTAATAAAACTCTCTGCTGTTTTACTCAGATTCATACTTTACTGTTGTGCATCATCTACATATGTCAAGTAGGACCTTGTTAAAGTGCATCTTGGGTACAATAATTCCACAAAATCCTCTCAAAATCATCCACAATTCTCCCCGAATTACCGGCACAACATGCAAATGAACACAGAAAGACATTACAATTTAGACTTCAACCTGCAGTTTAACAGCCACCTTTTGCAATTGAGCACTATTTTAAACCAAAGCATGGGTTGGTGTCCAAAAGGACCAATGACCAGAAACTAACCATGGGATAAATCATGAGTAGTCAGCCATTGGCACTCCAGATGTTGTGGACTACATCTCCCCTGATGCTTTGGCAACATTATGGCTATAAAAGCGTTAGAGGATGTAGTTGACAACATCTAGAGTGCCGAAGGTTGTCTATCCCTGAACTATACTGAGCTTTACAATTTTGACCTTTGGGGACTCATCAGCATGTTAATGGTTCTAGTCTTGGAGATTTTTAGTCCGCATATAGCTAAGTACTAAATAATTTGGGCGTCCTAACATGGTATCGCCCCACCACAAATTTATGCAAATTCAAAATGTATATTTGTGCATGATCTACATATCTCCAGTAAAAGCTAGGAAAAGTCCACTTTGGGCACACATTAATTTCGAAGCAAAGTCTGAAACATGATGCATGTCTTTGCTCATTTGCATGTCGAGCTAGGAATTCAGGACAATTGCGGAAACATGATTTTAATTTTTTTAATCACTGTGCCCAAAGCAGAAATTCTTGTGTTATGTAGATGATACACAAGAGTAAATTTTTCATTTATACGGGTTATTTTCTGCAATTCTATTGTTTTTTTTTTACCAGTTTCTAGGGAGTGCGCAATTCTGTCCTGTGTCAACTGGGAAGCGTTTCTCTTACTGTATTACTATATTAACCTTCAGCCTGTTGTTCCATTTCTTTTTGTACTTTACTTCTGCTCAAGGACCACAGCAGTAGTTGTGTCTCTCTAGAGACTGATTTTCAGTTGATGGCAGAAAATTTGCCTACAATGCAATTGTGGCGTCTTCTTAAAGATCTATTCTATCGACAGGCTCTTGGGCCCAGCCCGGTCATGCGTGTGAAGATAGATTTTCCTGTCCCACACAACTGGTCCATTTACAAAATTTCTCAGATTTCTACCGGGGAAGTCTCCCGGTCTATGACATTACTCATCATGTGCAGACAAGCTTGAGATTTAATAGAGTGTTCTTCACTCATCCTTTTCATGTCTTTCTTGTGCTGTATATAAGACTTTGCAGTCAGCCTACTTGAGGAAAATCAATAACCCAGCAGTTTTTAATCATTCAGGAAATTTCATGCAGGAAACTGTAACTGTGGAGTGAGCATAAGATTTACAATAAATGTTTTAAACATAAATGCGATTTAAATGACGAAATTAAAAAGAAAGAATCTATATATATATTTGATTCTAATATGTGTGTCCTTTAAAGCAGACATTGAAAGGAGCAGCTGGTGCTGAACGTGTAATGAGAGCGACTGATATTTTGTGATGTAGGCACCCTGTGTATGACTGCTTGATTAGCAGGTTACGTCAAGGCATTTGGAATGCTAATTTTAATGAAGGTGTCTTGATTTTAACATTCATATTCAGAGTTCGGCAGGGGAAAAAGCTACTAATTATGGAATAAATAAACATTCAGATTTTCACGTATTTATTAAAGGAACACTACAGAGTTAAGAATGGAAACATGTATTCCTAATGCTATATTGTTTCTCTACCTATAGGTTGTAACCTTCCCCCCCTCACTGTGAGGATTTAAAAGGTGACTTTATTTTCCCTACATCCCATGGCCCACTATTCTCCATGTTGAAGCTCCTCCTCCTTGGCTGAGATGATCAATCTTAAAGGAACACTGTTGACACTTTAACAACTTCATCTTATTGAAGCTGTTATAGTGCCTGAAGTCCTGTCCCACCCCATATGTCCTACCCCTCAAAATCCTTTATTTCACTAATTTGAAGGCTTGGGGATTTGGCTTCAAGCCATGTCTCCAAGTCCTCTAAGTATGTGAGGCAGGAATCTTACTACCTGACTCTCATACCATAACATACTGCGTGCATGCACAGTGCCATCATGGTCGCCCATAGTGAATCATTGAATACAAAGGAGGTCGCGGCAGCGCCAAGGGAGACTCGGTGTTGGAGAAAAGGTGTTATTCGTTTTATTTCATTTTGGGTTTTTTCGTTTTTCGTATTTCAGGGAAGACCTAATTGATGAGGGACATCAGGGCTTTAGCATTAGGAATATAAATATGTATTTCTAATGTTCTAGTGTTCCTTTAAAGATCTCAGCCAATCCAATGTTTGTCCATAGAAAAGCAGTGGAAGGCTAGTGCATACGCATGGCAAAACACTGCTCCTCTAACTAAATTGAGATGAAGTGGTCCGGGAGTCTATAGTGTCCTTTCAGAATTATTCCATGTTACAACAGGAGACAGTTTAACCAGAATCAAAGTATTTATTGGAATAATGTGGAGAAAAAGTTTTAAAAGGCGAGAACAATTTAGAGAATTGTAGCAAACAGGTCAAGACAACCAGTTGTGCTATGAACAACCAATTGTGCTATGAACAATTCATAGACAGAGCTTCAGTTAAGTGATAAGTAATAACAAACATATTTTTTGTATTAGCACTTTAAAAAGGGACACTGTAGGCCCTATAACCATTTCATCTCTTTGAATTGGTTATAGTGCCCAGAGTCTTCAGGTACTGTCCCTCCATTCAGTATTTTTAAGCCATTTTTTTCAAAGTTTACCACTAAAAAAGGGTCCCTGGCCACACACAGCCTGGCAAGTACTGGAAATATGGCTAAGGCAGAGATTACACACTCCTTCCAGCCATACCAATTTAATGGGCGCAGTGATAGGCGGCAAGGGGATAGCTAAAACGCTCAGCCAATCAGAGCTACCCATTGCTGCTCAGGATAATGCTTACTCATTAGTCCAACAAACACAAAGAGGATGGGCTAGATCTCTCGTTTATAATGAAAACATGAAACAAAAGTAGAATGGAAGGAAAAGTGGAAGGAGAGAGCCATATGTGTCCAGACACTATACCCATAACTACTTCCATGAGATGGCAGGTCAGCAGAGCTAAAATAGATTTTAGATATATTTCAGAAAACAGTGACATGATAGTGTTCTCACCAAAATGCTCCAATCCAGCATTACAACAGTAAATCCAAATGGTAATAAGAAGGCAAAGTCTCAAAATACGGGTGGGTTATTCAGAAGACTTGTAAAATGCAGTTTTGTTCTGTTAAGAAGTTGAAACTCTTGCCAGCTGGTGTACACGTGCACAGTGGTACACAAAGTTGGAGACAGGAGTGGTTTAATTAATATAGTATAGTCTTTCTGAAGGTGATTCAGGAGAGTTTTTTCTGAAGATAGCCTAGGTCTGAGCCAGGAGATCAGCACAGATTGTTAACAAGATGGAAATCCAGAGTGTGGTGGGAAGATCGTGATATGAACCCAGACAAGGGTTCAGAACCTACATGGCTCCAGGTAGGTTGCTAGTTTAGGGAACCCATTTCACTCTGCCCGTAGGGATGGGTGAATGGAACCAAGCAAATTCATGGTTCCATGGCCCATATGAAAGTCACCTTATGGTTCGTCCTGCTCTGTCTTCAGCAGTACCAGAATACAGATCATGGTCTGAAGGTAGCTGAGGTCTAAACCAAGAGAGCAGACTAGTGCCTTAGTAAGAGGGGGATCTGGTACTTTGAGTGAAGTTGGTATTGGTAACCAGAAGATCGGAAGTTTAATGTCCAAGTAACAGAACAATTCAAGAAATAGCCAGTGAGCAATAGTCAGTATGAGAGAAGGTGGTCTGGACACCTGTAGGAATGAAGGAAAGAACATCTGCCTATTATTATTATTATTATTATTATTATTATTATTATTGCGCTTTATATAGCGCCAACAGATTCCGTAGCGCTTTGGGGATTTGACTATAAATAGGACATTTACAAGAAAACTTACAGAAACGAAGGGTTGAAGAGGGCCCTGCTCAAACAAGCCTAAGCCACCATAGGGACACAATGAGAGTGTACTGAACATCTATGGTCTGGTATTCAAAGAGTGCAGGATAAGTGAAGGCATAAACCCAATATTGTGGTTTAAATTCACAGAACAGTGGATTAAAATAGCCAGAATATGATATACTCCCATGAAAGGCTTGTAGCGTGAAGAGTGTGGAATTGGTTAACTATATCAGGGCCATGGACTGAGTGTTAAGGGACCCAGGCATTCTCTTCATGCCCATATCGTTTCCATTCAAACAGTTATTCTACAACAAGTAAATCAGGACTTTGTTGTTGTTGCTGTTTTTGAGTTGTACTGAGCTTTGCAATCTCATCATGAAAATGATTTCTTCAGTTAACCCCTTAAGGACCAACCTTCTGGAATAAAAGGGAATTATGACATGTCACACATGTCATGTGTCCTTAAGGGGTTAAACCAGGATCCTAAGGTAACACTAAGTGTACTTTTAATTTTAGTTGGTCCATAGCTTGATATCTAATATCAGCTTTGAAGTATTGAGTTATATAGTTTCCTCTAATGAAATAGTAAATACTTTATATTTAAAATTAATTTGACTGTATAAAGGCTCATATTTATATTAAGAAAGAAAAACAAGATTTAAACTCAGTATCTTAATAACTACTATTGACAATCAAACTTAAAAATTTCAATGAGCCTCAGGCTTTAATAGTTCATGAAATGAGAAGTACAGTATATAAAAAAAATAAGTAGAATAGAAAAATAAACAAGTGAACAAAATATTATGAAGATAAATGAAGGGGAAGGAGTGAGATCATAGTTGACCCTGCTCACACAGGGCAAGTACCGAATGGCCCCACTGTGTTTAAAGGGCCAGAATGAGTGACATGCACTCTGTTAGGGCCGAATACGTTTTGTAAAAGGGCCCAATCTCCCATGGCCATAGTCCAAAGGCAAGAGGCAGGCAAGCAGCCCCCTCCAAGGACATGTGGCGAGGTCGGTTTCGCCACACCATCAGAAATGAAGATCTCAGCCAGAGGAGGTGTGGTGGTCGTGGCGAGACCGGTATGCCAGGGGAAGTAGGAGAAGTTAAACTTATGAATTCATTACTGTGGAGGGAAGGGGGACGGTAATCTAAACAGATAGAACATTTTAGAATTAGGACTACATGTTTGTGTTTTTCTAACACAAGATTAGTAAAGAAACCCACAAAGCAAATGTGATGTAGAATAAACAAGGACAAGCCAAGGCCAGAATATATGAATTAACAGCAAAGGAAAAGAAAGACAAAACTTTTTGTAGACAGCAAGCCGGCGAACTAAAGGACAGGACGCAAAGAAATTGGGGAAATTCAGGCAAACTAAGTCAAAGTAGGAAAACAGCAGGAAACATGTATTACAGCAAGAATTGGAAACAGCAGCATTAAATGAAGAAATCTGCAAGTATTTTGCTATATGTGCAAATTTGATATACCTAGCCTATAGTTTCCACCCAATAAAGCTTTTTTCTAATATTAAATCATAAAATAAATATAGTTTTACTGATCACATTTTTATTTCGACTACCAGCAATTTTATTACCTATAAATTAACGAGTGGTGGGGCCTGACTGCCATGGTGGAGAAACGTGTTCTGCATGAGCTCCTCTCCTACACAGGTAATAGAGTTTTTCAGCCCCATCAAGCTTGTTTTTGATTAAATGTAAAGACTCACTTGATCTATACCCTTCAGTTGTTGTACACGGAAGAGTTCTGAGAAGCACCAGGAGCTTGTCTGCTGCACAACTTGAATCTTGAGGCCTAATGTGCACTGGACGGGAGAGGCGGCCGATTTCGCAAACCGAAGCTGCCTCCACGCCCTTGAATTTCAGCTACTCACCCAACATGGCGAACGCCATGTGGCTCCATGGCAATACTGATGTAGCAGCTGAGTGACCACTCACCTTGTAAGCTGATGCATAATTCGCAACAGACATCTGAGGCTTCGGCAGTGACAAGGGCACTCAAATAGTGTCAAGGTGGGAAGCGCCCATCACTCCAACGGAAGGGAACACGACTGCAAGTACTGCTGAAACCTAACACCGGGACTCTTACCTTCTCTGAGATACCGAGGGGAATCCCAATCACAACATCTTGCTTGATCCACTGCTCTTCCTTGTGGCTCAAAGGCCTGCAGATCTCTCCCTTGTTATTGGACTATGTCATACCCCTAGACGGCATAGCGTGACCTGAGCTCTTGGGAAGCTATCAATATTGCTCAAGTGTGAAAACCTGAATAACTGTTTCACGTTCCAGCATTTTTTTTTGAGTTTTTCCCTTAGTTTATAATTTTTCAAGCTTAGCCTTTAACCAGCTGGGTGCCTCCTAAGGGAACTCTAGTGCTCTAGTTATACCTACCTGTTTCATAATCTTGTCTGTACCATTCTCTTTTGATCACCAAAGTGGCTTACGTTCTACTCATCCTCACCTATCTGCTGACATACTTTGTGTAAGCATGTTTATTATCAAAATTGGGCAGTCTTATTCTATGCCATTCTGTTATCTACTTTGTACCACCAGTCTTTGCTGTCATGGCATTATCAGCATGTATGTATCTCTAACGCACAACAAAAATAAAAAATGTAAAAAAGAAAATAATGAAAAGGGCAGGTAGGTGCAGGACAGACAACCTGGCACTCTGTTAGGATGTGCCTAGCCAAGCCTATGCCTGGACATGCAAAGACCTTCAATCATCTCAGAAAAAGAAATGATGTTGGTTAGTGACAGATAACCCATTCAACAAATGAGACAAATGACCCAACAGGTCAATAAAGCTACATTAAATATATATTGGTTATAAAGAATTTTGAGACAACCAGTAGAAAAAAAAACACATTATGATTGGAATACCAATGAGCATAGGGAGAGGGTTACCCTAACTTTCCCATCAATCATACCCCATCAAGGGAACACAAGTTTAACACGGAGACTCATTAAAGTTGTATGTGGGGTTTTCTCCATGTCTATGAGTGTAAACTGCACAGCATTTTCTACTATTTGTAGATCAGTATCATTCATATTTATTTATATTTCTACACCTTCTTACACATTGTTTATTTTTGTTTATTTTATGCAGGTACAAACCTATCCAAATACAAAAACTGACCACAAGGTGAAAAACACTGTCATATGGAGTTTGAGTGCCTGCAATTCAAGGAACACTGTTGTTAAACATGTAATCCTGATCCTTTGGTGATTAAACCATAATTTAAGTGCTTGCTCCTCTTAAAAGGTAACAAAACGTATCTCGTTTCCAGTGCCACACAGGCACTATAGGAAAAGCACTGGATTGGCTGAGATCGTCAAGGAGGTGGGGTGTGGGCAAACACCGGCATGGCCAATCAGCATCTCCTTATAGAGATGCATTTAATCAATGCATCTCTGTGGGGTAAGTTCAGCGATGGAGACCCTGAATAGCAGTGCTGCACACTGTGCAGCACTGATCCAGGAAACACCTCTAGTGGCTGAGGAGTGGCTACTAGAGGTGTTTCTAAGCTGTAATGTTAACACTGCCGTTTCTCTGAGGCAGTATTTACATTTAGAAGTGTGCAGGGACGGACTATGCAACTACATTAAGCTTTTGTTGTTCAGGGGACTATAGTGTCTATTTTAGATTTGAATGTGTATTTATAGATGCAAGTTCTTCTGCGGTTAGCGCATAAATGCAATTTTTATGTGTCACCCTAAAAACAATTTCACGATTGCTTAGAAAATGCACCAGTAAGAATAAACTAATAGACTAATTTGATATTAAGCATAATTCCTGAAGCAATAAACATGGTTAAGTCCCTTGCAGTTTTTATATATGTATTTAAACTTTTTCTAAAATCTTAATAAAGTTTAAAATAAAATTCAAGCAATCTAGTGGTTCTCAAATGACTCACACAGAACACAACACCACATATAGAAAATGTAAGAAATTGCAAATTAAAAATATAACAGCAAATGTGATATGTTAACAAAGAAGTCAAAATTATGTGGCCCATTTGGAGATTTAAAAAAAAAAAAAAAAATTAAACTCAGATTTTATAACATAAAATTGTCTACCGTTATGCCTGAAAACCTCTTGAAATAAAACGATTTTCAAGAGGGCTTTTCATTAAAGATACATTTTATATTGTCACCATATTTCCATATTCCATTTGTTCACATTCAGTTTGATTTGCACCAAAATAGACATTTGGATAAATTCAAAAAACTAAACAAAAAACAACTAACTTTTCGACAACTAACTTGAAATTGAAAGATCACAATCTGACTTGTCAACCAAACGAAAAAAAGAAAGAGGCCATTCGATTGATATCTCCAACCCAGATCACACGGACATAGAAAAATAGTCATATACTGGCTATTTGCTTTTATCGAATTAAAGGAAAACTCCAGTGCCAGGAAAACAATCCATTTTCCTGGCACTGCAGGGTCCCTCTCCCTCCCACCCCCCAATCCCCAGTTGCTGAAGGGGTGAAAACCCCTTCAGTCACTTACCTGAGGCAGCGCCGATGTCCCTCGTCGCTGCCTCGTTCTCCGCTCCGCTCCTCCTTCTGACTCCGTCGTCCAGTGGGCGAGACTGATCCGGACCACCGGCCTGGGAGACCTAATGCGTATGCGCATTAGCGCTCCCCATAGGAAAGCATTGAAAAAGATTTTCAATGCTTTCCCATGAGGAATTGAGCGACGCTGGAGGTCCTCACACAGCGTGTGGACGTCCAGCGACGCTCTAGCAAAGAAAATCTGTGCTATGAGTCAGGAAGTTCCCTCTAGTGGCTGTCTAGTAGACAGCCACTAGAGGTGGAGTTAACCCTGCAAGGTAATTATTGCAGTTTATAAAAAACTGCAATAATTACACTTGCAGGGTTAGGAGTAGTGGGAGTTGGCACCCAGACCACTCCAATGGGCAGAAGTGGTCTGGGTGCCTGGAGTGTCCCTTTAATGGGTTTTATCAATGGTTCACAAAATTTGGAAGTGTTTTAAGAGTACATACTGGTCTGAAGGCCAGTGTAAGACTAAAAAGGAAGTAAATGTAAATAAAAAATAAATTCAATAGGATAATTCAAAGAAGAATTACGATTCATTGTATGGACAAAACATTTTTTTCCCCACAAGTCTACTAAATAACACTAACTTGGGCAAATTCTAAAATTTACATGCTGTATGTAAACATTACTACTAGTTATTTTCAGTCTGCCGGCATGCATGGCCATTAGGCATAAAATATTAACTGATAAAGTAATGTTTCTAGGAAATTTTAGCTTTTTCTGGTTAAAAAAAAAAAAAAAAGAGTAACTCACCACTGACGAGTAAAAATTCAGCCCCGGTGAGTAGAAATTCATTAATGGTGAGTGTGGTATGGCCAAGTAACATTAAGGCCTGTCTAGTAGAGTAGGAATTATATGCTTCATGATGCATACATATAAGAATATAACACTTACCGGTCGATATTAAAATAACAAATAATATCATCAGAATGGCTTAAAGTTTACCCTGATAATTATAGAATTTACAATATAAAATGTGTTCGTAATCTAATACCAAAAAACATCTGTAGAAAACTACAAACAAGAATTATTCCTGTTTGGGCCACCTCTGCTTAAGCAAATATTTCCTACTTGACATGTAAATAATTCAAACTAAATATCTGGGATGGGAAGAGGCTATCAAATTGTGCATGCGCAATCTTCTACACTCAAGTGAGAATGCCCAAGAAAACTATTCAAATCCATCATTTGAGAGACTCATTCACACACAAACAGGAATGTTTAGAGCTTTACTTAACTACTCATATACTTATTTTTTTTAATAATCATTGCGGTGAATCCTAGCAAATGGTAGTGATGTCTAAGTGTACGCATGGTCACGGCCAACAAACCATTCTAAATATGCATTTGCCTGTGTGCTGATGGTGTAAATGTAAGACAGACCAAACCACATCCCTCCATCCCAACCTTAAATATTGTTAAAATGCTCTTACTTGAACCCACCCGTCCCCATGGGCCTGGAACTGACCCGCGAATCGTTGTAGATGTGCATAACCTCTGCCTTAAGGTGCGACAAGTTTTTTTTACTTTTATTACCTTTTCTTCCAGGTTTTCGGAAGTTGAGAACTGGAAAGACAAGGAGACAGAAAAAGAGAAAGGAGAGGGTCAGACTACATTTGACTGCCCATTAAGTTATTTGCTGACCCATGTTTCCTTCTGAGTTGGATAACGAGAAACTGTGGGAAGACCACCCACAGTGCTTACTTATAGTCTCTCGGGTTCTTGTGGATTTTTTATCCTCAAGATAAAAATTATGTCTTTAGTCTATTAAATGGGCACAACATAATTGTTAAAGGGACACTCCAGTGCCAGGAAAACAATCCATTTTCCTGGCACTGCAGGTCCCCTCTCCCTCCCACCACCCATCCCCGGTTGCTGAAGGGGTGAAAACCCCTTCAGTGACTTACCTGAGACCCCCGCTGATGTCCCTAGGCGGTGGTTTCGGGTCGCCGCCGCTCCTCCCCTTCATCACGTCAGCCAGCGGAGACTGATCCCGCCCGCCGGCCGGCTGAGAAGACCTAAAGCAGTTGCAGGGTTAAGGGTAGTGGGAGTTGGCACCCAGACCACTCCAATGGGCAGAAGTGGTCTGGGTGCCTACAGTCCCTTTAACCCCTTAAGGACACATGACATGTATGACATGTCATGATTCCCTTTTATTCCAGAAGTTTGGTCCTTAAGGGGTTAAGGTTTTACTTTTGATCTGTAGAGGAGTGGGTATTGTCACTAAGATTTTTTTTTGGCTCAAAGAATAGGGGTCCTTGAACCAAAAAGCACCAAGCCCTGATTATAACATATCTCTCAAAGTGCATAGATTGTATGGGGATTTGGGATTAGGATTCGGATCATTTAAAGAACAAACTGATATATATTATATTGATCACCCAAATTAAATATTACTTTTTATTTCCTCTAAATACCAATACATTTCAATGGTGGGTAACAAGTAATTTGGTCCTGTCCCTGGGAATAAGGTCTTGTTCCCCCATTTACTTTTAATTTTATTTTTTTTAATGACATGTTTGTGACAAAATAAAAATCACACACAAGATGTAAATTTAAAATACAAAAGTAATGCTTCTTATATAAAATGCTTTGGATGCAAATATTCACATGTATCTGTTTACTGACTAAGTTTTCATTGTGACTTTTGTAAAGCTAACATGGTTACATACAATAAAATTTCTATTCATAGACGTATCTTTATATAAGTATATTTTAAAATGCTAGTTATTAGTCAATAATACACATATAAGGTAGGTAGTTCCTTTGATTAAGATAGATAGTGTATCAAATAGACAACGCAGTGAAAGAATAAAAATGAAACATAGAAACATAGGAACATAGAATGTGACGGCAGATAAGAACCATTCGGCCCATCTAGTCTGCCAAAATTTAAAAATACTTTCATTAGTCCCTGGCCTTATCTTATAGTTAGGATAGCCTTATGCCTATCCCACGCATGCTTAAACTCCTAAACTGTGTTAACCTCCACCACTTCAGCTGGAAGGCTATTCCATGCATCCACTACCCTCTCAGTAAAGTAATACTTCCTGAAAAATATTTTTAAACCTTTGTCCCTCTAATTTCAGACGATGTCCTCTTGTTGTGGTAGTTTTTCTTCTTTTAAATATAGTCTCCTCCTTTACTGTGTTGATTCCCTTTATGTATTTAAATGTTTCTATCATATCCCCCCTGTCTCGTCTTTCCTCCAAGCTACCGTATATACTCGAGTATAAGCCGACCCGAATATAAGCCGAGGCCCCTAATTTTACCCAAAAAAACTGGGAAAACTTATTGACTCGAGTATAAGACTAGGGTGAGAAATGCAGCAGCTACTGGTAAATTTCTAAATAAAATTAGATCCTAAAAAAAATATATTAATTGAATATTTATTTACAGTCTGTGTATAATGAATGCAGTGTGTGTGTGTGAATGCAGTGTGTGTGTATGAATGCAGTGTGAGTGTATGAATGCAGTGTGAGTGTATGAGTGCAGCGTGTGTATGAGTGCAGCGTGTGGGTATGAGTGCAGCGTGTGTATGAATGCAGTGTGTGTGTATGAATGCAGTGTGTGTGTATGAGTGCAGTGTGTGTGTATGAATGCAGTGTGTGTGTGTATGAATGCAGTGTGAGTGTATGAGTGCAGTGTGTGTGTATGAATGCAGTGTGTGTGTGTATGAATGCAGTGTGTGTGTATGAGTGCAGTGTGTGTGTATGAATGCAGTGTGTGTGTGTATGAATGCAGTGTGAGTGTATGAATGCAGTGTGTGTGTATGAGTGCAGCGTGTGTATGAATGCAGTGTGTGTATGAGTGCAGTGTGTGTGTGTGAATGCAGTGTGAGTGTATGAATGCAGTGTGAGTGTATGAATGCAGTGTGAGTGTATGAATGCAGCGTGTGTATGAGTGCAGTGTGTGTGTGTGTATGAGTGCAGTGTGTGTGTGTGTGTGAGTGGTGTGTGTGTGTGTGTATGAGTTGTGTGTGTGTGTGTGTGTGTGTTGCAGAGCCTTGGTGGGGGGTGGGAATTTTTTTTTTTATTATTTAAATTTTTTTTATTATTATTTATTATTATTTTTATTCATTTAATTTAATTATTATTATTTTTGTATGATTATTTATTATTTAATTATTATTTTTTTTATTATTACTAATTATTTTTTTTTTCGTCCCCCCTCCCTGCTTGATACATGGCAGGGAGGGGGGCTCCTTCCCTGGTGGTCCAGTGTCATTGGCAGTTCAGTGGGGGGAGAGGGGGGCTGGCAGAGCTGTAACTTACCTGTCCTGCAGCTCCTGTCAGCTCTCTCCTCCTCCGCGCGGTCTGTGCAGCTCCCTCTGTCAGCTCCCAGTGTAAGTCTCGCGAGAGCCACGGCTCTCGCGAGATTTACACTGGGAGCTGACCGAGGTGCTGAACGGACGGCGCAGAGGAGGAGAGAGCTGACAGGAGCTGCAGGACAGGTAAGTTACAGCTCTGCCAGCCCCCCTCTCCCCCGGTCTGTATTATGGCAATGCAAATTGCCATAATACAGACTATTGACTCGAGTATAAGCCGAGTTGGGGTTTTTTAGCACAAAAAATGTGCTAAAAAAATCGGCTTATACTCGAGTATATACGGTATATATGTTAAGATCCTTTAACCTTTCCTGGTAAGTTTTATCCTGCAATCCATGAACCAGTCTAGTAGCCTTTCTTTGAACTCTCTCTAAGGTATCAATATCCTTCTGAAGATATGGTCTCCAGTACTGTGTACAGTACTCCAAGTGAGGTCTCACCAGTGTTCTGTACAATGGCATGAGCACTTCCCTCTTTCTACTGCTAATACCTCTCCCTATACAACCAAGCATTCTACTAGCATTTCCTGCTGCTCTATTACATTGTCTGCCTACCTTTAAGTCATCAGAAATAATCACCCCTAAATCCCTTTCCTCAGATGTTGAGGTTAGGACTCTATCAAATATTCTGTACTCTGCCCTTGGGTTTTTTACATCCAAGATGCATTATCTTGCACTTATCCACATTAAATGTCAGTTGCCACAACTCTGACCATTTTTCTAGTTTACCTAAATCACTTGCCATTTGGCTTATCCCTCCTGGAACATCAACCCTGTTACATATCTTAGTATCATCCGCAAAAAGACACACCTTACCATCAAGACCTTCTGCAATATCACTAATAAAAATATTAAAGAGAATGGGTCCAAGTACAGATCCCTGAGGTACCCCACTGGTGACAAGCCCAAGCTTCGAATATACTCCATTGACTACAACCCTCTGTTGCCTGTCACTCAGCCACTGCCTTACCCATTCAACAATAGTGGAATCCAAACTCAAAGATTGCAGTTTATGGATAAGCCTTCTATGTGCAACAGTGTCAAAAGCCTTACTGAAATCTAGGTAAGCAATGTCTACTGCACCACCCTGATCTATAATTTTAGTTACCCAATCAAAAAAATCAATAAGATTAGTTTGGCATGATCTCCCTGAAGTAAACCCATGTTGTTTCTGATCTTGAAATCCATGTGTTTTTAGATGTTCAACAATCCTATACTTTAACATTATTTCCATCACTTTCCCCACTACTGAAGTAAGGCTTACTGGCCTATAGTTGCCCGACTCCTCCCTATTACCTTTCTTATGAATGGGCACAACATTCACTAACTTCCAATCTTCTGGGACTACTCCTGTTAACAATGATTGGTTAAATAAATCTGTTAATGGTTTTGCTAGTACACCACTAAGCTCTCTTAATAGCTTTGGGTGTATTCCATCAGGTCCCATTGACTTATTTGTCTTTACTTTTGAGAGTTGAAATAGAACCTCTTCCTCTGTAAACTCACGTGTAATAAATGACTCATTTATCCTTTTTCTTAACGGAGGTCCCTTTCCTTCAATTTCAGCTGTAAATACCGAACAAAAATTCAAAAATGAAGATTTAATTAAATAATGAGGACTATAAAAGGAGAAGTAATGCTACGTAGCTTCACATAGATTTCCATAAAACTATAGTCCAGGGGTGACCAAAAAGGTAGATCCCTAGTTAGTTTAAAACTACAGCATCCATGACGCTCTGCCATTCTAAAGGCATTCTAAAGGTACGCAAAGCATCATGGGTGCACACCTAGTCTAGATCAGAGTTAGGCAAACCTTGGCACTCCAGATGTTTTGGACTACATCTCCCCTGATGCTTTACTGGGTCTTGTTTGTTGTGACCTTTTCTACTTTCATTACCCCACTATTCTGCATGTTATTGTGTTAAGGTTGGAGGTACCTTCACGTGTGTCGAGCTGCTTAGCGGAACCAGGTTCTTCACCAAATTACAAATTTGAGCGCCTAGGAAAGCACGGTTTATTTGTTATCACTCCCCTGATGCTTTGCCTGTATTATGGCTGTGTGATCCTTGTTTGCAGGTAGCACGGTCCTCTAGGGTAAACAACAGGCACAGTCCTTGTAATTGCATATACTCCAGGCACTTTATTTGTAAGTCCACTTAGGAGACAGCAGCAAATGAAAACATATATATAATACAAATCCCTATAAACAAAAACCTAGCTCGTCTGAGCACTAACTAACATTAGGTTCCCTATCTCTCAGGGGTTAAACTAAAACAAAACAATATTGGTTTCACCAACCTCGTTCTTTGTCCGCTCTCAGCACTCCATTATTTAGTCAGCCTGCTGCTTCCAGAGAGAAACAAACATTCTCCCCTTACCTGCCTAGCAGGGAGGGGTTTATTCCCACTGCTGCAGCTGATTACCTGCAGCTGAGCAGTAGGTTGGAGACAGTCCAAAAACCCTGGCCTGGATCTATGTCTTCCAAGAAAACCGCTAAACTGCGGAGTGGAGCACTGGCCCACCCTGCTCTCCAAATGCTCCACCCCAGGGGCCCATAACTAAATATTAATTCTGGTTATATACACAGAAACATACACTCCCCCTGGGGTTAAAAATCATATGCCTCTCTGAACAATTCTGTCGAAATATAGACTCCCTCACAGACCACCCCATTCACCTTATCACAGCTGTAACAGCATGATGGGAGATGTAGACCGCAACATCTGGGGAGACAAAAGGTTGTCTACCCCTGGTCTAGACTCTACGATTTTCGTTTCACAAGTTATTTCAGTCAATGCTGAGGTCAGCAAACATATGCTTTATAACATGACTATTATTTCTTCCCATTTTGCAGGCAGCAAAAAGATCATAGTAATGACCCTTTTTGGGTTAAATCTCGGAGAGATAAATGCCACTCCAGGAGACCAAGTCATCTCCTCAGTTGGTTGGTAGACTATCCCAGTACAGGTATTATTTTCAAAATGAATGCAATTTGATGAAAAATAATAATTATTGGTAGTATTTCTATGGCGGCCGCTATATTTTGCAGCATTTTACAATTATAGAAAAGAGATGTTTAGAAGTAAGGAAGGACCTTTTGAAACAAGCTTACAATCTATGAGGATTTGAGGTAGGCTGATATATATCGTGAGATGTCTTGAAGGACACTTATTCGGAACTAGAATTCCGAGTTCTAATGCAGTGATATTACCACTGCTCCAACCAGCTGATATATGTTATCACAAGTGCTTGTACAATTAAATGTGAGACACACAGCTGGAAAAACGTATATATAATTTGGTCAGATTAAATGTTTAAGATACTCTGAGCTATTCTGTGGGGTGAAAAGTATCTACTATCCAACCATGTCTTATGCACCATCAGTGACAGGCACTGCTGAGTTATATTATTCACTGTTTATCATCGGTAGATGGAATGGGCAGTTAAAAAAAAACGTCCTTGTATATACACAACATAGTCAGACTCCTGGAAATTTCTATACAACAAAATGAAAATTACAATGCTAAATGTTAATTTAAGAAAAGTATGATATCATTTGGATAGAGACGTTGAGACATTTTATGTACTCGTGCTTTCAAGGCTTTCCGCTCATTTTGAAGATTCATAGTTAGAGCTTTTTAAACCTTTTAAGTCTCATCATTCTATCTGCGGAGAATCCCATGACTTATAGAATCCTTCTTTGCATGTGCACACATTTTAAAACACTATAGATCTTTTTTCTAATCCGAGCAGAGCTCTCTATTTATTAATAAAGTACACCCCGACCTCATATATCACCCTTGCATTGTATAAATCATTTAAATAAATTATTTTTCATCCGTCATCGGTTGCACGTTTGCCAAGCCCGGTTCAATGATTATGACAGCTCAATGTAATACATGGATTGAACAACTCGAATGTTCATTAATTCTCCATATTCTACACCCACGAACGCTACACTGTGCGATAAGCAATATGGTATAAAACTGACAAAAAATATAAATATGCATATGAATACTGTAATAATTTACGTGTCTGAGTGTTTTCTATTTTAGACACGGTACCACTTAGAACAAGTACCTGTCATGGCTTATACATTTTAGATGATTAACAGAAAATAAGCAAGGTTCAGCCTCCGTAAACATCGTCAGAACTTTACTTTGCCACTGATAGATATCACAGATCAAACAAGATCATATATGCGTATTGTATATATTTGAAAGGTTGCTGCATTTTAAATATCTCCAAGAAATGAGAGGATGCAATTATGATGCAGCTATTGAATGACTGTAATCTTTAACCTGGTAAAAAAGAAGTAGCTTCTTTAAAAAGACTATGACAAAGGTGAGATTGGGGCCTTTATGGGTTGAGCAGCCTATTTGCTTTGTGGGTTGACATAGGTAGTGATAGCGGGAAGAGTGAAGATTGACTAAGTATCTTCATGGGAGGAGCAGTCCACAGCACCTTGAAGTAGCCTGGCTTCCCAATCCTCAAGCCTAAACCATAATAATTGTAAGCCCCTGAAAATGCTACATCGGGTGCTTTTTAACACCATAGTAACGAATCCCCAATACTCCGACTGAGTATATCCGCTGTAGTTCTCCCAAATCCCTAGCGAAGCAGTGATTATAGCTCCCATTTCCCCAAACATTAGCCTAGACCTAATGAAGGGTAAAATTAATCTCTTTAAGCCAGACTCAATGGCCCACTTATGTACAATACAGAGACACAGTAAACACGCCTTTGACACTCCCATAAAAACACCCACAAAATGTGCCCAAAATGCAATGTCACCGTGATTCAGCAATAAATGACAAAATATGAAAAACACACATAATCACATATTTCCTACCTAGGAACCCCTATAGTTAATACATCCCCGGATAGCCTGTATCTGAGCGCCCCACATATCCGAAAAGCGCTCAGATCCCACGAACACAGCCAAAATGCCACCGGGGTAAAGTTCTGATCGCCCACACACTTGGTCCTATGTCCAAAACAGTTCCAGGGCGATTTGTGCTTTTGCCGGTCAACTTCGGTAGCTCCAGGCAAAAGAAATACCGAACGCACACTCTGGCTATTGAACAGTGCCATCCTGACATGTGTGGGAAGGAAGCAGGCGTTAGTCAGTGGTGTTCGGGAGTTTCTGTGTCTGATTTTAGTTCCATGCGATCGACGCCCAAACACAAAATGGCCACCAACACAGTTCCCACGTGTTCATACATAGGAACTGTGGCGACCCAGCTGCACAATTAGAACACACGATTATTGAAGTGTCAGGAGAGGTTACCAGGGGTAAACAAACCCAGAGGTGGGCCACAGTTCGTGAGTTTGTTCAGTTCCTGAACAGTACAAATAAATTTCACAAACCCAGTTTTTTTACCAGCCTTTTCTATGGCCCATAGTCAGTGGGCAAGAGGCTAAGCTCCACACTCCTCCAGGAGCCCGTGGCCAACGTCCAAGCAAGGGGGCGTTCGTCACAACCATGTCTTATTTACCTTTTCATCAGCAAATTTGTAATTTTTTTAGTTATGTTTTTTAAATTGACATCCTACCTCCCTATATTGAGAGGTATTGTCACGAGACAGGAGGTGGTGACACACATAAGTGGGCAAATCTGCCCAGATAGTGAGAGTGCTGCCCAGAGAGGGGGCATGTCAGCCCAGCTAGCATACACATCAGGTTGACTGACAGCTCTCTAGCTGACACCACTCAGGGCATGCACAAAGGAGTTCTAACATGGGCTCAATACCCTGAGGTTACACTGCACGGTCCACTTATTGATACATTCACACTTCGCTTTCTGTGGTCATTTATCTGGTTCTCCAAGATGTGGGACTCTGATCTAAAGGCCTGTCTCATCCACTGGGATTGACCCCTTAAGGACCAAACTTCTGGAATAAAAGGGAATCATGACATGTCACACATGTCATGTGTCCTTAAGGGGTTAAGCTGATCTACATTGATAGATCTGTAAAAATGATATAGCCTCCTACCGTGGCTTGTACAATAAACTAAAGGTTGAAAGTTTTTAATCATACAAGACAATAATTTATCTCTCCCCATGTTTTTGGGAGATGTATATAGCACATCTGCTATTAATGTTTTGCAGTTTTGCAATAAAATAAAATTTAAAAAAATGAAAAATTCAGGCTTAATTATGACATTTGTTTTGTTAGATGACAACATTTACGGTTAGAATTCGTGTTTATGATTTGTGGGGAAAGTTATGAGATTTTCTTCTTATGGAGACTGAAAATTGGAAAATAATGGAGAGAGTCTTAGATCTAAATATAAACAAAGCATCAATTTAATACCAGAAGCTTGTTCGAACTTAGCAACTAGATGGTGCTGTTTACCTCTGACAACAATACACTGTAAAACAAACTGATTTGGAGTAAAATTGAAAATAAAAGCAAACGTAAACTGGACACATTTCTTGAACTCGCATAGACAAAAAAAAGCTTGATATCGAAAAGCGTACAGGTAGTGAGCACTTAGAGACTTTATTGTCTATAATCGTTTAGAATGTTAAGAGTGTAAACCACATAAAAAATGCCTACAGATATGACAAAGTTGCATTAAGACACCAGAAGACCCTAAAACTGTTTTGGAATTATTGTATCAGTACTTGATTTCAAGCTTCTTTCTTCTTGGGGTCCAAACAATCAGGATCAAAAAGTAGAAACATGATTGTTCCTAAATACATCATTCTGAAGCTATTTTTTTTTTGAGTATTTAAAATGGAATTAAAATGTTCATAGAAAAATAAACTTGAGTTCTTAATATGGTTTTCTGCCTTTTTTTGATTTTTCATAAACCATTATTATATCCATTCATTTTTACTCTTCTATTCATGTCCCACATTGGCCAGAATTTAATGGAGAGACCTGGAGAGATTTGACCCTCTGGATTTGACTCATTGAAGGCACATAGCATATTTGCACTTTAGTGGAGGATTCTTTGAAGGCACATTTTGACCAAATATAAGTAATACTATCTCCAATTGTGTATATATTGTTCAATATGTCACTGATTTGGCTGGTATATTTTCACTACATCTATTTTCCTCTGCGGACCAATGGCTTTTTGTCAAGGTGAGTAGTTTTCCTTGAGCTTACCTTAAGACAAATGTTTTATTTATGTACATCTAGTTGTAGTAGAAATGTGGAACTGCACTCTGTCCCAAGTAGTATGTAGCTGGGTGCAACTAGGACAGCCCCCAGGGACCAAATACTGATAGGAAATAGAAGAGTGGTCCAGGCACTCCAAGGTACAAAACAGGCAATTTTATTGAACCCACTCCATCGCAACGTTTCGACCTATACGGTATTTGTCAAGCTTGACAAAGACCGAAACGTTGTGATGAAGTGGGTTGTGATGGAGTGGGTTCAATAAAACTGCCTGTTTTGTACCTTGGAGTGCCTGGACCTCTCTTCTATTTGCTATTCCATATTTATGTCCATCAACCTATCTGCCGGAACTAAAGTGTGAACAAGTAAAAACGTATTAATTTGGGAATTTCCTACCTATATAGTTTGCTTGTCTGACTCCTATGCCGGTTAATGTGTTGAAATATTGGTGTAATAAAGTCACTTATTCACAGCATGACTGAAACTTGTGGCATCAATTTCTTTTTTTTAAGCTATTAAATATTGGTGGTACCTTTCGATACTATTTAGAATGCATATTCACCTTCTGTTTTTTTTACTTATTAAGGCCTCAATTTAATAATTTTGGATAAGCTTTTCATATGATTACATTTATTGGGATAAACCTTTCAAATTATGTAATATTTAAAAAATATTTTAATATTTTAACATTTTTATTTTTTTCATAAATTAAAAAAAAATTGAAAAGTTTACCCAAAAATGTTAAATTGAGGCCCAAGTGTAATTCAAGAAAATGATTTGCAACATAGAAAGTAATAAATCAAACGTGTAACTCTGGAGTAGCAGAACCTTTTTCCTAAATGTTATTTAAGAAGATTTTAAGGTTCTATTAAAAAGGTGACCGATTGTGTCTCTTAATCTGAGGTGCTTATAGTATTCATACACAGCATGACTGCATTAAAATCTGTGCTGCCCTACCTGATCAATTCTATTACGAGCATCAGTGTTTAAAGAGGAAATCTAATCAGCACAATTAGCTATATAAAACAGAAAATGTCAAGATCCATCTAGTGCCACGCAAGGCTTTTTCTTCCTGCTATAAAACCTAAGACATATTTAATCGATGGCGTTCTACTGTATCCATTGAATTCTGTGCTTAATTTTCGGTATTCCATTCTGCTAGGAAAAAACGCAGGGTTGTTAAAGGGTTACTCCAACCAAAAAAAATAAGTGTTTTAATAAAACAATGGTTTTATTTGGAGTAAACCTTTTTTTCAGCGCTGAGGCCAAGTACTTATGCTCCACTGAAGTCACTCTGCCTTGCAGAGTCAATGAGGGAGGACTGTGGGGAGGCACAAGGGCGGCTGTGTCGCCATTGGCTGTCTAACAACATTGCTGGAGGTGGAGTTACACCTCTAGTAGCCTGGGAAACGCAGCACATACCGACTACAGGCACCTTGACCACTTCAAACTACTGAAGTGGTTATGATTCTTGGATCAACCCTTTACTTAAGTTCGATAATCTTAGGAATTCCCTAACAAATGTCAAATTTTAGGCCAAGATTCTCCAAGTTAGCTATTTTTCATCCTGGTTGTTGTGTCTTACAAAATGACATTACTTGATCAATTTTCAACATCTCTAGATTAAGTAAATATTATATTTAATATAATATCACTGAAATACACCTAACCCTACACCAACTACTTTTAACATAAAACATTGGTTTTAATAAATGAATTGATCAATTAATTAATTAATTCGCCATGGGTGTCATCATCACTACTACTTACCTAGGAGTTATTCATTTCTGACGATTTGGAACTTTGCAATTGATTAAAAAATATATTATAAGGTTATATAGTCAGCTCAATAACCAAGAAGTTAAAGTGTGAAAAATCAGGTCCAATTCACTAATGAAATTCCACTGCATAATTTATAAGCCATGCATTAGGATCAGTGATACCACAGGATGCAGACTTTGAATACATGACATACGGCATTTAGACCTACAAAGCCACTAGGGAGTAGCAAGAGAACGAAAAAGGAAAGTTAGAGATGGCTAAATGAATTAAAAATAAGTACGGAACACAAAGTGGTAATGTTGCTTTTTAGATGTGGTTTACTTCTTTTGTGCAAGGATACAGATAATATCTAAAATGTTCTCAGTAGCCAATCCTTCACAAATCTATACATTATCTTAAATGTAAGCAAGACATGAAGAGGACAAAAACATTTCCACCATGATCCCAATAAAACGTAGTCAGTTGTGCCATCATTGCGGTGTCACACAAATCCTCAACAACGCAAGTACCCAATGGCTCTACAGGCCATTAAAGGGACAAGCTAGGCACCAAAACTACTTCATCTTAATGAAGGGATTTTGGTGCATGGATGTTGTCCCATGCTTCGGACACATCAATACATTTCCACGGAAAGCATTGGATTTAACTAAGATCATCAGCATTGATGATCTCAAAAGAGGCAGGTACAGCAGGCATATTGTGTGAAGACTGTCCCAAAGCTGGAATACAAATGAGTTTAAATAGATTTTTACATTATTTTTTTTTTTTTATTAAAAGAGAATCCCAATAATCTAAAAAGTGAAAGGACCAGATCTAACTATAAAAAGCATATATTTATTTTACATAAATACATTTATTTTTAGAATTAGACTAATTCTTTAAAAATGAATCACATGTTATAGATAAGTCAACAATAATTTATTAAACACTTTTAAATTCAGTATTCTTCCATTGAAATAAAAATGTTCACACAAAATTAACCAATTTACTATGGTACTTTTTTTTTACTAGTTTAACAATTGTATGTAAATGAATCACAAAATATATATATATTTTTTTATTGACATCAAGATACGACAAAAAAAATTATTTGATCAATTTATACATTTTTCCTTTTAAATTGTTTAGAACTTATATGGTATCCTTATTTTTCTATATTTCAGGTGCTCTGAAATATTAAATTGATTACAAACACACTTGAGCAGGTCCTTCCTCATCTCTTTCTGTAATTGTAAAATGCTGCGCTATATAAATACTAATAAATAAATACAAACTGCAGGAGTGAGACAGGGAAGACCATAGAGACTAACTGGGGAGTGAAGCAGGGAAGACCATAGAGACTAACTTGGGAGTGAAGCAGGGAAGACCATAGAGACTAACTGGGGAGTGAAGCAGGGAAGACCATAGAGACTAACTGGGGAGTGAAGCAGGGAAGACCATAGAGACTAACTGGGGAGTGAGGCAGGGAAGACCATAGAGACTAACTGGGGAGTGAATCAGGGGAGATCATAGAGACTAACTGTCAGTTTTCAAACACTGTCTGACCCAAGGTGTATGTATATGACTGGAGGATCCTCTCATATACTAAAGGTAAAAACTAGTTTTTCTAATTTGTTTTTTTAGTTTCAATCTTTTTATTGTCATGAAGCATTTCAGTGCATTCTGTACAATATACACAAAAGTCTGAGAATTACAGTTTGGGGTTACATATGCAGCTTTTTGTATGACATTTAATTTTTAAGAAATATAAAAAGAAAAGAAAATTAAATAATACAACAATTAAAAAAATAACTAAAAATATATTAAACTAGTCTAAACTTGCTCTCTTCTATACCTCCTAGATTTTTGGGTTTGGAGTTGATTCGATATTGCGATGTTTTGTTTCGGGAACTTGGCATTATTGGGCTATAGGTGGTTGACCTACCACTACTCTGAGCACGTACCAGTCTGTAAATTCAAAAGTAGATTTATTTTTTGATTGGGTGTTTGTTCTCATTTTTTTTTTTTTTTTTTACATATACTCCATTTAAAAAAATAAATCATTTCAAAGCTTGATGAAAGGATTGTTATATCCAAAAAAAGAGATGTGAGGTGACATTTGTCCTTTAACATAGAAGCAGAAATAAACATGTATGTCGCATAAAGTAGGTGTGACAATAAAAAAATACAACAATTTTTGTGTGTTTTTAATATTCTGTCATATTTGACTGTAACATAGGAACATGGTAGCCTGCCATAATGGGCACTTCCCTGATTCTCCATCGTATTTGGTAGAGAAAATGAAAAAAAAAAAATAATCTCAAAGCCTACCTTTCACTGAACCCGTGTTACACTGCACACCAAGTAGCAATTTAACTATTGGAGATCTTTGCCAAATATGCAAAGACCCCAGAAGGGAAAGGGCCGCTATATCAAATTTGCGTGAGTTTCTTGCATTTTGAGATAGTTTGGGATAGGAAGATCCCATGAAAAGGTCCAAAACCTCACCGTGTCCTTCACTGATGTAGCACTGTGACGCTAAATATGTAGAATTAATTTTACTGCAGAGCTAAAACATTATTCCACGGTGATATATCTTGCTGAATACACTGGCTTGTTTCGTAGGGATTCAGAAAAGGTAATGTCTACGGGGAGAACTCAGAAGATGTGTAGAATTTGATTAGTTTTTTAAGTTTTTTATTTTTTCCAGTGACCTTCTCACACATGGAGTGCTTTCTTATTCTACATACAGTTTTCGCTATGGACATCTAATAAATATGCACCAAGGCAACTCAAATGAATCAGCTAGCTTTTATACTGTGTCACAGAATAATTTCCACACATTTGTGGCAGAGCTTCAATCAAAATCTAATCCAAAGTGAATATTTAATCTGATAAACAGTGTGTTCAGAAGCTAAAGGGCTGATAAGCCTTAACCTTTTAGCTGCTAAAAACAACACAAACGCCAGAAGTGGAAAGGGACGAGAGAGCTGTTTAATGGCAAACCACACTCATAAATCTGCACACTGTACCTAGAGCAAATGCTATTAATTAAATAGCAAATCAATGCTATTTTATTATTTACAAACAGCTGAGAACATAGGCCATGCGGTCGAGAATCTCACGCCTAAACAGAAGAAGAGTGATTGAAACATAGAACCCTATACACAAAAAAGAAAAATTAATTTTTCTTTTTAATTTTTTTTTTTGTTTAGCAAAAATAAATTCTAGATATTTATTTATTTTGCAGAGAGTATTTTTGAAACATGATATCATGAAATGTGTAGTTTTAGTAAATTTCTTGCGTAGTGTGAGGGCTGCTATTAATAATAAGAATTGGATGTGTGATCTGGTGCGGGGTATGTGTCAGTGGATCACCAGTTATGGGGAGGAGTTTAAAAGAGGGCACTTTATTTTGAAGGAACACAAGTGCTTTCCATTGAAAATGTAATGCATTCATTGGGGGGAAACATAAGAAGACTGGACTAGATTTCAAAAATTTTACAGTCAGGAATGATCGGGATAAGTACTATCCTTTTGTCCCGGCAGCTTTAAACTAATTCTATTCGATAATGCCCCTGTGGATTTTGTAAAACTCCCATTTCTCTTGATTTGTGTGTTTGCATTACCTATTAAAATGTCATCTCAGATCGGCCACTCTCTATGGTATTCTGAATGGTATTTAGCCATGGCCATAAAAATATTGAACAGCAGCCTGCAGTAGTACGGTACTATATTGAAAGGGGGGCAAATATCCATTCGACTTTTTTTAATTTGAAATTAATATTGTGTACTGTAATGTTATAACAAAAACATCAAATAATTTACACTGAGTAACTCAAAATATAAGAATATAAAAAATGAAAAATAGAAATAGAAAATTAGAAATATATTCAAAAATGTATTAAAAATAGAAGGTAAAAAACATGTAAAAATGTCTTATTACTATGAGCTTCTGAAACACCCCCTTTAACTATTAGACTGTTATTAAAATAAGATTATTCTAGATCAAGAAAAAAATATAGCTATATTTTCAGTTCACAGGTAAGTGCTGCACAGAAGATTAATTAATATGCATATTTGATTCACGGCATGAGCAGTGTACTAAAACTGCTCAAATTATGTGTTTTTATGAAAGGTTCATTTTAAATCACAAAAGAATGGATCAATTTATTTTCTTATTGGCGCATTGCTATGGTTTTGCGATCATTAGCAAACTCGCTTTTGAGGATATTTTTAAATTCCCCGTGCCATAAAATATGTTTTGGCAATATATTCATAAGGGATATTAATAATTTTGCAAACGTGAGATTAGCATCCTTGCCAAGATTTTAAAAGAAAGCTCTTGAATGTATTCCGCTGTGCTCCTGTTACCATGGTGAAGGGCTTGCTCAAAATCAATAAATATATTACATTTTTTTTTATTAATGCAGTCAATCTGCAATTTACTGATATCTACTTTTCTCTTTCGTTCCATATAGCAGCTAATCACGGCGTTAATCTTTATACCTGGAATTGGGTATGATTAAGAAGCTACCAAAATTGAATATAGATACTATACCTATTAAACACAGATCTGATTTTCATTAATCTGATCTATGATAACTGACTTAGCAAAGTACAGAAGGGAAATATATTGCAACAAAAGGTCAAGCACACTCGAAGGCTGGAGTTTGGCAAGCACAATGCTTTGGAGGAATACACTAATCAAGGTATAACCAGCCTTCAGCAGAGGCGTAATATGCCCGTAATGACATCTTTTATTGCAGAACTAGGTATGCTAAAGACATAGCAAATTGTATGCATATACTGATCAACCGAAAATGCAAACTCAACCAAATGTAAGACTTTTGTGGATACAAATGTATCCTAGCCTGACCTCACGAGAGGAGCCCTGACAGCGGAGAAATTAAATAATGATAGATGGAAAAATATAGCTATATCAGGATATAAAAGTCCAGTGATCTAATAAGAGAGAATTACAGCGGAAAATGTTTAACAAGAGATAGGAAAGACATAATGTGTTTTGCATTCAATTAAGATAATAGTTTATAAAATAATGTATCCCTGAACTGTGGGAGAGGCTCTTCCCTTTCTAATGTTATGATAGATAGAATAGATAGATAGATAGATAGTGTTATTTGCAAGCACTGCTTTGTTGAATCTCTGGAAGCGGGGGAGGGGATGAAAGATGCAGAGAGAAGAAGAGGAATCAATAATGCCCAGAACCGTCAATTTTATTGATACCCCCTGGAGAAGCGTTAACTACATGTTTGATATTACTGGCACACTGGTCTGATAATTACGTGTCTTGGGGTTGTTAGGACTTGGCCACAGATAATGAGATATAGAGAGGCTGTCTATTCTAAGTACCCAAGAAGCCATTCTTCTCATAGGTGGGAAGGAGTTTGCTTTGTTTTATGTGCTGTTATTATTCATCCCAGGACAATTTTTCCTACCACTTTTTGATAGACTCTAGTCTGTCTGTCTCAGAACGCTGCTGTAAACATTATAGTGTATCGTAATCCTCCAGTTTTTCACCCCCTCCTATAGATCCATTTTAAAAGTTTGAAGATAAATCGCGCGGAAGCAATACTAATCGTCTCAGCCAGGGAGTGATGCTAACGCATTAAAACGGTGTTAGATTAGACAAAATATGCCAATGTATCATTTACTGTCAATATGGTAAAGTTTGTCAGAATGAGCACCACAATCGTGAACCTAAAAAACACAGAATTAGCAAAACCAAATATTGCACAAACAAATTTCAGACAACGTTAGATACAAATATTTTTATGAATGTCTCTTAATGATTAATAGTCAAATTTGAGATAAGAGTATTTTAGAATTCATTAGATAAAAGGTAGCTTTTAAAAAAAATACCATTTATTTCAACACACGACTCATTTTTAAAATAATTTGAAGATGTGGCAAAACTACAGACATCCCAAAATAAGGCAAACTAAGCAAACGATAAGGAGCCTTTTTCTTTAAACCTTTTATTGAAGAATTATTGTAAACAAGTCGTATCCATATAGATTGTGGAGTAACAAATATGTGCAAACATACTGTATGGTAAAACTTCACAGACCATTTATAAACAAAAGATGCTGTATAATCTCAAATAACATAGAAGCAATAGAAACTTTAACAGCTAACCAAGAACTGCCCTCATCTCATGCTAGTGAAGTGTGATATTAATATAAAGGGCTTCTAAATGTGGTAGCCAACACTAATACCCACATCAATAGATGAAAACATGAGACCAAACATTAGGAGGTTAGGACAATATGCCTTGTTGAACAGCAATAGCTAAAGGAGTACTAGGCTTCTAAATATAATACAAAAAGTATTTAGAATCTTTGAATGTCTTAGAACAGGGGAAGCAATCTTCAGCACTTCAGATGTTGTGGACTACACCTCCCGTAATGCTCTTACAGATGATGGCAAAACATCAAGGTAGATGTAGTCCACAACAGCTGCAGTGCTGAAGTTGTCTACAACGATCTTAGAATCTAATCAAAGCCATCTTTTAATGAGGAATCTATGTATACAAAGTGAAAAGTGTGTAAAATGTCAGAGATAGTGGGAACTCTCCAACGGGGCCGCCATTAGGCGGTGACAACCATGACAGTTGTTTTGGGCCCGACAGCTTGGGAGGCCCAGCTTCCCAGGTTCCAAGTGTAGCGGTGGGAACTGCTGATAGGGCCCATTGGGTGGCCCAAGTATTTAGGGCCACCCAAGGTGCCCTAAATCTTTAGGGGGCTGGTCAGTGGTGCGGCCATGTAATAGCGCGACCGGGCCCCTTTAAAAATGCCAGTAGTACCGCAAGTGCTGCTGGGAGGAAGTGACAGCCGATCACTTCCTCCCAGCTAACTCCACGCGGGAGAGGAGGCAGAGTGGAGACTGCGAGGAAGGGAGGGGCAGCTGACTCCCATCAGCCCCAGCCACCCACCTGCACCAAAAAGGTATAAAAAAAAAGGTGGGTGGCTGGAAAATTAGATCTGTCTGTGGGAGTATGTTAGTATGCACGTATGTGTTTGTCAATATGTATGTATGTCTGTGTATGTCAGTATATTTGTATGTATGTATGTACGTCAGTATGTCTGTCTGTCATATGTATGTCAGTATGACTGTCTGTCTGTCTGTCTGTCAGTATGTATGTATGTATGTCAGTATGTAGGTATGTGTGTGTGTCAGTATGTATGTATGTCAGTATGTCTGTCTGTCATATGTATGTCAGTATGTCTCTCTGTCATATGTATGTCAGTATGACTGTCTGTCTGTCTGTCAGTGTCTGTCTGTCAGTATGTCAATCAGTCAGTGTCTGTCTGTCAGTATGTATGTATGTCAGTATGTAGGTATGTGTGTGTCAGTATGTGTGTATCTTTGTGTGTGTGTATCTGTGTTGTTTTGTATCAGTGCATGTGTTTGTGTCTGTGTGTGTATTCCTGTGGACAGGATTAGGAGAAAGGCCCTGGGGTGGGTTTGGACGCGGGCCCCCGGGGGACCAGACCTTGAGCTCTGTTAGGGGCCCTTAAAATTTCTGATGGCAGCCCAATCCATGCAGGGAGTATTAAGTAAGGACTCTCTGTGAAATCTGAGACAGGCTCATCCTAACCTGGAAGAAGCAGAAGTGTGTATTTCTCCAACTTTTAAGAAAATTAAGGTATTGATCTGTGTCTGGTAGACATCCACAAGAGGCAGTCTTAACTCTACAATGCAAACATTGCAATTTTTCTAAAACTATGTTTTACATTAAAGGGTTATGGGGACAGGGACATTGCACCAAGACCACTTCATTGAGGGCCTTAAGGTCCCTTCAGTGGCGTCACAAGGAGGGCATGGGGGGTGCAGAGCGCACCAGGAGGGCCTCACAGGGGGCGCAGGATACGAGTGACCCGGCAGAAGGGAAGCGCACAGCGCTCCCTTCTGCCTGTCACTCTGAGTAGCGTGGCCAGGCGGCACAGACCCCGGTACAGGAGCTTCCTGCCAGACTTACAGTAAGTGCTCTCTCAGTAGGTGGGAGGGGAAAGACACACAGAGGGGCCACAAACCCTCTCTTTCACACTACACACATACACAATGCATCCTTACACATACACAGAAACACACAATGCACCCTCACACACACACACACACACAGATAAACATACAATGCATCCCTACTCCGACACCAAAATATACAGTGAATCCTACACACACAGAGAAACGTACCATGCTTCCCTTACACACTCAGCCTTACACACAATGCATACATTATACACACACACAATGTATCCCTCACAAACACACATACACCCACAATGCAGCGCTTGCACACACAATGCATCCCTTATATAAAAAAACACACAATGCATTCTTTAAGCACACACAAACCAACACTGCTTCTCTAACACAAACACAAAAACACAATGCATGTTACACACACTCAATGCACCCCTTGCATACACAGAAACACACCTTGCATCCCTTACACACACTCAATGCACCCCTTACATACACAGAAACACACCTTGTATCCCTTACACATTCAAACACAGATTCACACAATGCATCCCTTACACACACACACACACACACACACAATGCATTCCTTATACACAAACACACACTGCATTCTATCCATTACACACAAACACACTGCATTCCCTATACACACACACACACACTACATCCCGTATACACAAGCTGGTATTTCTATGCATTATATTCCATAAGAACACACACACATTACATCCTCTACAAAAACACATAACATATCCCCTGCACACATACACTCCACTCCCTGTGAGCAACCTCAGGTGTGGGCCATGTAGGTGGACTTATGTTCGGGCCTTGTAGGCATATTCCCGGTCAGGCCCTGGGGGCCTAGATCTTGAGCTGTGTAAGGGGCCTCAAAAAATGGAGCGGTTTCCTGTTTGTTAATTTTTGTGAGCAGAGTTGAAAACAGCCTCCAGAGAGCCTGTTCTACACCTGACCAGTGGAGCCAGATTACAGCCTGAGACCATCATCATCCTCTTGTCCTCATCTGGTGGTAAGTAGTCTCACTAATCTCTAATTTACTTTAAAGGGACACTATAGTCACCAGAACCACTACAGCTTGATGTAGTGGGTCTGGTGTCAATAGCCTGTTCCTGCAGGATTTTTAATGTAAACACACTGCCTTTTCAGAGAAAAGACACTGTGTGCAGCACTGGTGTTAACTCATATGGCAGATTATATGGGTGGGGCATTGTGACGTCACATGGTTGGCAGAGCATACTATTAGCCCGCCAGCTTTTACCATACAAGCTGGTGGAGTCTGAGGCGTTCAAAAAATTTGTAGCTACTGGGTGTCAGGATCGGGACAGGGATCCAACACGCAGAGTACTAACAGTAGAAAGGTACGTATACCGGGCCTTAGAATGGCCGGACTAACGTACAGAGAATAACAGAGAATAGTCAGAAACAAGCCGAGGTCGAGGGAACGAGAAGACAGGTAAGCGAGAGACAAGCCGGGTCAGAGGGATAACAGAGATAAGCAGAATAGTACAACAAGCCGGGTCAGAACCAAAGAGAATACTAGAAAACAAGAGCACTGAGTGACTAGACAAGCTAGAACCACGACAGGGCAATGAGCTGACGAGTGAAGCAAGCTTAAATACCCTGAGTCCGGAGAGTAGACACGCCTCAGCTGAGTGCTGATAGGATAAAGCCAATAGAGTGGCAGGTCGCTCGGAATAGCGTCAAGACGTCACGTATCGAGCGTCATGTTAGAAAAGGAAGCGGATCCCTTGCGGCCAGCGTTAGAATGACTGGATGGACCGCGAGGAACGGGAGATATGGCGTGTCTAGACGGATAAACAACTAAGTCTCTACCCCTCTCAAAGGTAGAGACCTCAGGTACCCTGACAGTACCCCCCCTCTCAGATACGCCCACCGGGCGGAAGGGACCGGGACGAGATGGGAAGCGGGAGTGAAACGCCCTGCGGAGACGAGGAGCATGGACGTCCTCCTGAGGTACCCAACTCCTCTCCTCAGGACCATATCCCTTCCAGTTGACCAGATACTGTAATTTTCCCCGGGACAATCGGGAATTGATAATGGAGTTGACCTCGTACTCCTCCTGACCGTCCACCTGAACAGAGCGAGGTGAGGAAACCGCAGAGGAGAATCTGTTGCAAATCAGTGGTTTCAGCAAGGACACATGAAAGGAGTTGGGAATGCGTAAGGCCGATGGCAGAGCTAGGCGATACGCAACCGGGTTGATACGAGACAAAACCCTGTAAGGACCTATGTACCGAGGCGCAAATTTCATAGAGGGAACTTTTAAACGAATGTTCTTAGTACTCAGCCATACTCTATCCCCAGGGACAAAAACTGGAGCCGCCCTTCTGTGTTTATCAGCGTGTTTTTTGGACAACATAGAATTATGCAGGAGAATCTGACGAGTCTGATCCCACAACTTCTTCAGATTGGCGACATGATCATCAACCGACGGTACTCCTTGGGAAGAAGAGACCGAAGGAAAAATGGAGGGATGAAAGCCATAGTTCATGAAGAAGGGGCTGGAACGAGTAGAATCACAAACGAGATTATTGTGTGCGAACTCTGCCCAAGGAATCAAACCGACCCAATCATCCTGGTGTTCGGAAACAAAGCAGCGCAGATATTGTTCAATCTTTTGATTAGTACGCTCAGCGGCTCCGTTAGACTGAGGGTGATATGCAGAGGAAAAGTTCAATTTGATGCCTAATTGAGAACAGAAGGATCTCCAGAATCGTGAGACAAATTGAGAGCCTCTATCAGAAACGATTTCAGAAGGTATCCCATGTAAGCGAAAAACTTCTCTCGCAAAAATCTCCGCCAATTCAGGAGATGAGGGAAGTTTAGGCAACGGTACAAAATGAGCCATCTTAGTGAATCTATCCACCACCGTGAGAATAACAGTCTGTCTCTTGGAGGCAGGTAAATCCACAATAAAGTCCATGGCCAAACAGGACCATGGTTTCTCAGGAATGTCCAAGGGGAGCAACAAACCACAGGGAGATGCGTGAGGCTGTTTAGTCCTGGTACAAGTCTCGCAAGCTCCGACGAACTCCTTAATATCCTTTCGTAAGGAAGGCCACCAGAAATCCTTGGAGATCAGGGAATAAGTCTTGCGAATGCCAGGATGACCAGCCACCTTGCTTTCGTGGAAACACTGTAAGAGCTCCAGTTGGAGTTCAGGAGGAACAAATTTTCTTCCCTCAAGAGTCTGTCCAGGTGCCAGATGCTGTAAGTTCAAGATCTGGGCAAGCAGCGGAGAATGGATTTTGAGACTTGTGTTAGCAATAATGTTGCATTGGGGTACAATAGAGGACAGAACCGGTTCAGAAGAAGCCAAAGGTTCATATTGGTGAGATAGAGCATCGGCTTTAGAATTCTTTGAACCAGGCCTATAAGTAAGAACGTAGTTGAAATGGGTGAGGAATAACGACCAACGAGCTTGCCTGGAAGACAATCGCTTGGCCTCTCCAATATAGGACAAGTTCTTGTGATCCGTTAAAATAGTAACAGGATGTAATGTCCCTTCCAATAAATGTCTCCATTCTTTCAAAGCTTTGATAACAGCTAGTAGTTCTCTGTCCCCAATGTCATATCTGCTCTCCGCACCAGACAATTTTTTAGAAAAAAATCCACATGGATGTAATGGTTTATCCACACCTAGCCTTTGAGATAGGATAGCACCTACGCCAGTCTCTGAGGCGTCTACCTCAAGTAGGAAAGGAAGAGTGGTATTAGGGTGAACCAAAATTGGGGCGGAAGCAAAACGCTCCTTGAGAGTTTTAAAAGCAAGGAGAGCTTCCGTAGACCAATTCTTAGTATCAACCCCCTGTTTGGTCATATTGGTGATGGGCGCAATAATAGAAGAATAACCCTTAATAAAGCGCCTATAGTAATTGGAGAACCCAATAAATCTCTGAACGGCCTTGAGACCCTTGGGTAGAGGCCAATCCAGAATAGACTGGAGCTTATCCGGGTCCATCTTAAATCCCTCCCCAGAGATCACATAACCGAGGAAATTTACTTGGGATTGATCGAAACTACATTTCTCCAATTTGCAGTACAGCCCATGTTGAAGAAGTTTGTGCAAAACCCTTCTGACCTGATCGTGGTGAGTCTCAATCTCTCTAGAATGTATGAGTATATCGTCCAGGTATACAATAACACACTCCTGCTGAAATTCCCTAAGAACCTCATTAATCAGATCCTGGAACACAGCCGGTGCATTACATAACCCAAAAGGCATAACAGTATATTCATAATGACCGTAGCGAGTATTGAACGCCGTCATCCACTCGTGTCCCTGCTGGACTCTCACCAAGTTATATGCCCCTCTGAGATCTAACTTGGTGAAAATGGTAGAACCCTTTAAACGATCAAAGAGTTCGGTAATCAAAGGAATGGGATAAGCATTCCTAATGGTTATCTTGTTCAAACCTCGATAGTCAATACAAGGCCTAAGTGAACCATCCTTCTTTTTAACAAAAAAAAATCCAGCCCCGGCAGGGGAGGAGGATCTCCTAATGAATCCCTTGTCTAAATTCTCGTGAATGTACTCCTCTAGAACTGAATTCTCTTTAGTAGATAACGGGTATACATGACCCCTGGGAGGCATGGTACCAGGGAGTAGGTTAATCTTGCAATCAAAGGATCTGTGTGGAGGTAAAGTATCGGCTCTCTTTTTATCAAATACTGCCTTTAAATCCAGGTACTGAGGTGGTATTTGAGTCTCTGTAGGATTAGAGGAGTTAGCCGACGTGTTCGCCAGACAAAGAGGGGAGACCTTCCGCAAACATTTCTCCTGACAACTCTGCCCCCATGAGATTATCTCCCCTAACTCCCAATTAATGATAGGGTTATGTCTCTTTAACCATGAGTACCCCAGGACTATGGGAATAGAAGGAGAGGAGATGATCAACAGGGATAGGTCTTCCTCATGCAAGATACCAACAGTTAAATTAACAGGTATGGTCTCACGGAAAATAACAGGCTCAAGTAAAGGTCTACCATCTATGGCCTCAACGGCCAGGGGTGTCTCCCTTAACTGGGATGGGATAGTATGCTTGTTAACAAAAACTTGATCGATAAAGCTCTCAGCGGCTCCAGAATCGATCAAAGCCATGGTTTTTACTACTCCCTTCTCCCAAGTCAAAGAAACGGGTAACAGAAGCCTGTGATCTTTATAATTGTGAACAGAGGACAAAATAGATACACCCAAGGCCTGTCCTCTAGAGAAACTTAGGTGCGAGCGTTTCCCGAACGATTGGGACAATTTAGGCGTAAATGACCTCTGACTCCACAGTACATACATAAACCCTCCCTTCTCCTGTACTGTCTCTCCTCCTCTGTGAGGTGAGTATTACCTATCTGCATAGGCTCAGGAAAACGTGAGGTTTCGATCTCAGAATTTCGAAATGCAGGAGCTAGTTTAAAGGAGGGTCTACGAGTCCTATCTCGAGTGTTCTGCCTCTCTCTTAAGCGTTCATCAATGCGAGAGATAAAAGAAATTAAATCCTCCAAACTCTCAGGGAGCTCTCTAGTAGCGACCTCGTCAAGGATTACATCTGATAGCCCATTTAAAAATACATCTATATAAGCCTGTTCGTTCCACTTAACTTCTGCCGCCAAGGATCTGAACTCTAGTGCATAATCCACAAGTGTTCGATTTTCCTGTCTAAGGCGCAACAGTAATCTAGCTGCATTGACCTTCCTACCAGGGGGGTCAAAAGTTCTTTTAAAAGCAGCTACAAAGGCATTATAGTTATAGACTAACGGGTTATCATTCTCCCATAAAGGATTAGCCCATCTCAGAGCCTTCTCAATGAGTAACGTAACAATAAATCCAACCTTCGCTCTATCTGTAGGATAGGAGCGGGGTTGTAATTCGAAATGGATGCTGATCTGGTTCAAAAAGCCACGACACTTCTCAGGAGAACCGCCATAACGTACTGGTGGAGTAATACGAGAAGAAGCACCTACAGTAGCTACTTCTAGACCTGAACTTACAGGAGAGATCGAAGGAGTACGTGTCTCCTCTGGTGGGTTACTAGCACGAGACAAAAGCGCCTGTAGTGCTAGGGCCATCTGATCCATCCTGTGTTCCATGGCATCAAACCTGGGGTCGGAAGAACCAAGCTGACTGTTAGTACCTGCAGGATCCATTGGCCCTGTCGTAATGTCAGGATCGGGACAGGGATCCAACACGCAGAGTACTAACAGTAGAAAGGTACGTATACCGGGCCTTAGAATGGCCGGACTAACGTACAGAGAATAACAGAGAATAGTCAGAAACAAGCCGAGGTCGAGGGAACGAGAAGACAGGTAAGCGAGAGACAAGCCGGGTCAGAGGGATAACAGAGATAAGCAGAATAGTACAACAAGCCGGGTCAGAACCAAAGAGAATACTAGAAAACAAGAGCACTGAGTGACTAGACAAGCTAGAACCACGACAGGGCAATGAGCTGACGAGTGAAGCAAGCTTAAATACCCTGAGTCCGGAGAGTAGACACGCCTCAGCTGAGTGCTGATAGGATAAAGCCAATAGAGTGGCAGGTCGCTCGGAATAGCGTCAAGACGTCACGTATCGAGCGTCATGTTAGAAAAGGAAGCGGATCCCTTGCGGCCAGCGTTAGAATGACTGGATGGACCGCGAGGAACGGGAGATATGGCGTGTCTAGACGGATAAACAACTAAGTCTCTACCCCTCTCAAAGGTAGAGACCTCAGGTACCCTGACACTGGGACACCGCAGTGGAAGGTACCCGGACGGAATTTCTTTTCACAGGCAATCCCCAACCTGTACTCGATTGTGCAAAAGGAAGTAATGGCATGTCTGGCACACAGTGTTGGGGCAAGGGTCCATCTGACCACTGATACCTGGTCTGCAAAGCATGGTCAGGGCAGGTATATCACCTACACTGCGCATTGGGTAAACCTGCTGACGGCTGCCAAGCATGGAATGCGTGGCTCTGCAGAGGAGTTGGTGACACCACCACGACTTGCAGGCAGGCCTGCTGCCACCTCCTCTACTCCTCTTACTCCATCCTCTTCCATAACCTCCTCGGCTGAGTCCTCTTCTGCTGCTGCGTCTTGCTCCACATCAACGGCACCCCCCCAGCTCCCCAGGTACTATTACACATCCCGGATACGGCAGTGTCACGCCGTCTTGGGTTTGACTTGCTTGAAAGCAGAGAGTCACACCGGACAAGCACTCCTGTCCGCCCTGAACGCACAGGTGGGAAAGTGGCTGACTCCGCAGCAACTGGATATCGGCAAAGTGGTTTGTGACAACGGAACAAATTTGTTGACGGCATTGAAGTTGGGCAAGTTGACACATGTGCCGTGCATGGCACATGTGTGTAATCTGATCGTACAACGCTTTGTGCATAAGTACACAGGCTTACAGGACGTCATGAAGCAGGCCAGGAAGGTGTGTGGCCATTTCAGGCGTTCCTACACGGCCATGGCGCACTTTGCAGATATCCAGCGGCGAAACAACATGCCAGTGAGGCGCTTGATTTGCGAAAGCCCGACACGTTGGAATTCAACACTCCTAATGTTCGACCGCCTGCTACAACAGGAAAAAGCCGTTAATGAGTATTTGTATGACCGAGGTGCTAGGACAGCCTCTGGGGAGCTGGGAATTTTTTTGCCACGTTACTGGACGCTCATGCGCAATGCTTGTAGGCTCATGCGTCCTTTTGAGGAGGTGACAAACCTAGTCAGTCGAACCGAAGGCACGATCAGCGACATCATACCATTTGTTTTCTTCCTGGAGCGTGCCCTGCGAAGAGTACTGGATCAGGCCGTAGATCAGCGTGAAGAGGAAGAGGAAGAGTTGTGGTCACCATCACCACCAGAAACAGCCTTATCAGCATCGCTTGCTGGACCTGCGGCAACGCTGGAAGAGGATTGTGAGGAAGAGGAGTCAGAGGAGGAATGTGGCTTTGAGGAGGAGGAGGAAGACCAACCACAACAGGCATCCCAGGGTGCTCGTTGTCACCTATCTGGTACCCGTGGTGTTGTACGTGGCTGGGGGGAAGAACATACCTTCATTGAGATCACTGAGGAGGAGGAAAGGGAAATGAGTAGCTCGGCATCCAACCTTGTGCAAATGGGGTCTTTCATGCTGTCGTGCCTGTTGAGGGACCCTCGTATAAAAAGGCTGAAGGAGAACGACCTGTACTTGGTGTCCATGCTACTAGACCCCCGGTATAAGCAGAAAGTGGCAGAAATGTTGCCAAATTACAACAAGTCGGAAAGGATGCAGCATTTGCAAAATAAATTAAAAAGTATGCTTTACACAGCGTATAAGGGTGATGTCACAGCACAACGGGAATCTAACAGGGGAAGAGGTGAAAGTCATCCTCCTCCTCCTCCCACGACCACGCCGGCAAGGACAGGGCACTTTAAAGACGTGTTGTTGATGGAGGACATGCGGACCTTTTTAAGTCCTATGCATCGCCACAGCCCTTCGGGATCCACCCTCAGAGAGCGACTCGACCGACAGGTAGCAGACTACCTCGTCTTAACTGCAGATATCGACACTCTGAGGAGCGATGAACCCCTTGACTACTGGGTGTGCAGGCTTGGCCTGTGGCCTGAGCTATCCCAATTTGCGATAGAACTTCTGGCCTGCCCCGCTTCAAGTGTCCTGTCAGAAAGGACCTTCAGTGCAGCAGGAAGTATTGTCACTGAGAAGAGAAGTCGCCTAGGTAAAAAAAGTCTAGATTACCTCACCTTTATTAAGATGAATGAGGGATGGATCCCAAAGGGACTGACAATGGGCGATACATTCGACTAAAAAAGGCCTGATGAGATGAGCTGCCTTGGGCTAAAAATGGTCCACACGCTGCTGTATTTTAGCTCTGAATGCCGGTTGACTTGCGTGACTTATCCCAACCAACTAGGGTTCAAGCCGCAATGTTTTAGGGCATGTTCTGCCTGGGAAACAAACATCAATTTTTATGGCTGCAACAATACCTAATTTTTCAGGCATGTGTACATGCCTAATTTTTTAGCCCTCTGGTGCTGCACTGTGGCTTCAAAAACCAAACCAAAAAAAAAGGCACATAACAGGGATTAAACTGATAGGAATAGTACTACTTAACACACCACTCCTATCTGGTGGCACATTAGATTGCACGCGCAGTGCCCCAAATTTGAAGTAGGAGGACCGACCAAGTATCTTTTTCCATCTCCCAGTTCCTAAAATCGATGCCATATACACGTCCCCTGATAGGGCGCCAGCTCGTTATTCTCTTGGGCGCCAGCTCGTTATTCTCTTTTTCACTTCACTAGGGACACTTTACTGCACTATGGGCACTTAGACCCACAATTTGTTTTGCACACTGTTATTCCTAGCCAGCATCTGTGATCTGAAATCAGGCAGTCATCTAAACGTTTAGATTGAGCTTTAGCTTAGAACACCCTTGAAGGTGTTTAAGGAGATTAGGGCTAGTTTAGAGGATTCTTCTTAGACCTCTATGAGTCTTTATAGCCCTTCTACCTATCCAGCATTTCTGGAAACTAGCTAAGAGAAAGGGTGTCTGTGTGTCTGTGATACATTTAACTTTATATCACCTTATTGACACTTTATCACTCCGGTCTCCATACTCTCTGCCTATATCCATCTATTTAGAGGGAATTTCCTTGCCCCTGCCAATATTATATAATAGGTAATAGTATTACCATTATTACACAATTAGGTCTCTGAGGACAGGTGTCAATCCATATCTGCCAAGTGACCCTATGTAGGGGGAACAGTCCCTATTCTGCTCTGTGTCAGTGTGTATCAGGGGCTCTGAGGACAGGTGTCAATCCATATCTGCCAAGTGACTCTATATAGGGGGAACAGTCTCTATTCTGCTCTGTGTCAGTGTGTATCATGGTCTCTGAGGACAGGTGTCAATCCATATCTGCCAAGTGACCCTATGTAGGGGGAACAGTCTCTATTCTGCTCTGTGTCAGTGTGTATCATGGTCTCTGAGGACAGGTGTCAATCCATATCTGCCAAGTGACCCTATGTAGGGGCAACAGTCTCTATTCTGCTCTGTGTCAGTGTGTATCATGGTCTCTGAGGACAGGTGTCAATCCATATCTGCCAAGTGACCCTATGTAGGGGAACAGTCCCTATTCTGCTCTGTGTCAGTGTGTATCAGGGATCCTTAGGATAGGTGTCAATCCATACCTGCCGAGTGACCCTATGTAGGGTGAACAGTCCCTATTCTGCTCTGTGTCAGTGTGTATTAGGGGCTCTGAGGACAGGTGTCAATCCATATATGCCAAGTGACCCTATGTAGGGGGAACAGTCTCTATTCTGCTCTGTGTCAGCGTGTATCATGATCTCTGAGGACAGGTGTCAATCCATATCTGCCAAGTGACCCTATGTAGGGGGAACAGTCTCTATTCTCCTCTGTGTCAGTGTGTATCATGATCTCTGAGGACAGGTGTCAATCCATATCTGCCATGTGGCCCTATGTAGGGGGAACAGTCCCTATTCTGCTCTGTGTCAGTGTGTATCAGGGGCTCTGAGGACAGGTGTCAATCCATATCTGCCAAGTGACCCTATGTAGGGGGAACAGTCCCTATTCTGCTCTGTGTCAGTGTGTATCAGGGGCTCTGAGGACAGGTGTCAATCCATATCTGCCAAGTGACCCTATGTAGGGGGAACAGTCTCTATTCTGCTCTGTGTCAGTGTGTATCATGATCTCTGAGGACAGGTGTCAATCCATATCTGCCATGTGGCCCTATGTAGGGGGAACAGTCCCTATTCTGCTCTGTGTCAGTGTGTATCAGGGGCTCTGAGGACAGGTGTCAATCCATATCTGCCAAGTGACCCTATGTAGGGGGAACAGTCTCTATTCTGCTCTGTGTCAGTGTGTATCATGGTCTCTGAGGACAGGTGTCAATCCATATCTGCCAAGTGACCCTATGTAGGGGGAACAGTCTCTATTCTGCTCTGTGTCAGTGTGTATCATGGTCTCTGAGGACAGGTGTCAATCCATATCTGCCAAGTGACCCTATGTAGGGGGAGCAGTCTCTATTCTGCTCTGTGTCAGTGTGTATCATGATCTCTGAGGACAGGTGTAAATCCATATCTGCCAAGTGACCCTATGTAGGGGGAACAGTCCCTATTCTGCTCTGTGTCAGTGTGTATCATTGTCTCTGAGGACAGGTGTCAATCCATATGTCAAGGTGTCAATATGTCATATGTCAGGTGTCAATCCATATCCATTGTGATTTAGGAATGTTAGGTGATTTATGCCCTTTATGGATTAAAACCAGACTCTGCATCAACTGTGTTATTTTCCATGGGAGTTTTGCCATGGATCCCCCTCCGGCATGCCACAGTCCAGGTGTTAGTCCCCTTGAAACAACTTTTCCATCATTTGTGGCCAGAAAGAGTCCCTGTGGGTTTTAAAATTCGTCTGCCCATTGAAGTCAATGGCGGTTCGCCCGGTTCGCCGGTTCACGAATGTTTGCGGAAGTTCCCGTTCGCCATTCGTGAACCGAAAATCTCGTGTTTGCGACATCACTAATGCAGAGCGTTTTTACAACAACAACAAAAACAGAGTGAAAACGGAGGAGAGTGTACAGCTCAATTGTCCATGAGTTAATGTTCTCATATATCTCAATGAAGCCAGGTTTAGTAGGTAAATTGAAAGAAGAATCTTTACATGCTGACAGAGTAGGTTTCAGTTACTGCTTTCCAAGTCATGCCATCAATACCATCGAACCTTTCTCTGACAGGGCAACCATCACAAGCCAGGTGTTGTTACTGGCCAACCATTGATAGCCAAGCTAAAACAAATTACTTACATCACAATTACTTATGTAGAACCAACATATTCTGGAGAGGCGTACAAAAGATTCATCAAGACAAACAATTAATTCTGACAAAACCTGTTTGACATACGGTTGAGGAGGACTCTGCCCATACGAGCTGACAATCTGAAACATGGACTCTCTGCTGTATTTAATTCATTAATTACATATCCATTTTTATTTTTTCATTTATTTTATTATGTTTATTTTTTTTAGCTGAAGAGCAATTTTCATATGTATGAACACTGCATCAGGATTTCAAAGACCTTGCTATAAATAACATCAGCATATTTTTGTCTTTACCGATGCTATGCAATTACAATATTATTAAATAGTATATAAATAGTATAAAAAAATACAGTAGCAGGTAGCTCCATCATATCTACCGAATGGACTTGCTCGCCCTTGTACCTTAGAGAATGTCGTAGTAGGAGAGATTTCTTTCATATGTGGTGGATTTACCCTGGGGTTAACTCCTTTTGGCCCACACTGAGGTAGTAGAGGTTAGCCTTGTCCCTCAGCCACTGTTGGTGTTGTTAAATGTTCGTCCCACTAGACTCACCTTTTCACCTTTTAATTTGTGTCGCAGGATATGTAAAACTACAAGACTTCGCGTAGACAAACTCTGGAAGGCTTCCTCTATCTAATTGTGTCTTACTAAATAAAATTAGGTATATCATAGAAACATAGAAACATGTTCCTGATTTTTGTAGCCTTTATGGATTCCGTCACTAACTTTACATGCCCAGCATAGCAACTTTTAAAATTCTTCAGATCTGGAACAGTAATGTATTCTTTTTGATATGTGATCTTTTACTTCCAAAAATGGATGAAAATCCTAAACATACTCAAGGTTATTCACTAAAGTGAGAATTCAAAGTGAATTTCACATTTATAGCCAAAATATCCAAATTAGATAAATGATCTAAGTCACCTATACATTAAGTTTGACTATTTAGGCTTAAAGCTTGAAATTCACTCTAAAGTTACTTTTAATTCTCACGTTAGTAAATAACTGAGTATTTAAAAAAAATAATAATTCTCATGCTAACACAGGACCGCTTGGGAAGTGGTGCGAAATTAAGACAATGATGAGGTCTAACGCAACTGGAAAAGGAGGCATGGCAGTCCCCAACAAGATAATATTGAATACAAGTTCACATTGTTACTGTATTCTCAAGTGAATACAGCACGTTAATTAGCATATCTGTCATATCATGTAGATTAAGGATCTCCGCTGATTTGGAGAAACTACGTTTTAATATTTCCCTATTCATACAGTTATGTCTTTCAGGTCTTATCATCCTGTTAAATTGTTTTCTTTTAATGTTCCATTCTAATATCTGATGAAATCTATGATGGGTAACCTCTTACTCCACTGCTTTGACCTCAACATTCCCAGAACTGTCGTATCTTCCACTCTAGTAGTTACGTAGCCACATCATTTGCTTGGCTAGAAAAAAAAGATGATCTACAAGAGCTCTCAACATGACAGGTCCATCTCATAATTAGTGATCCCTTGAGTTTGTTTCAGGCTCTCAAGTATTAAATGACAAGTGAGCAGCTCATCTAAAGGAAAGCTAGGCTCAGCGAGATTCAAGCTACAAAGAAAGAAAAGGTATGGCAAGAATCTGATTTACTGAATGCTCCCGTGTAGTGAACTATTTGGAAGACTGCGCACAAGATCTATGGAATGACTCATACACGCTTATTAGAACTGCAATGTCATCAACTAACTGTTGGTGAGGCAACAGTCATGAAAGTTTAACACTGCTTGGTGGCCATTCAACTTAACTGCAAAGTACAAATGGCTAGACAAACGGAATCAGACAGATCATTAGATAGACATACACACACAAACATAGAAAGGGCCCTGACACTTGTAGTGGGATGTGGGGATCCAAGGCCATGTGTAGAAAAAACAAGAATGAGGGGTTTCAGTGACTGATAGAGGGGGCATTAGTTTGGTAGCCTGGAATATTAAAGGATGCCTACTCATTACAATTTGTGCTCTTTTTACAATACATACCATACATACCATACAATTCCATCTATTCATTTGCTAGCTCATGCTTAGATTGGGAGAAAAAAATATTTTTAAATAGTTCTCCCACCTTTTAGTTAATTCTTCGACATGCACTCAATATTTAAAGAACTGATTGACAAGGGAGAGCAGAGAAGATATTCCTTATGTGGGTCTTCTACTCTCCAAAGCCTAGCAACCACAGCGCATGCACTGTGGTTGCTATGGAAACTACCTGCTAGATCTGGCTAGGGAGTATAGGAACAGATGTATTGGCATCACTGCGTTCAGACATCAGCATGCTGGCAACAAAGCCAACATGTTGTTGTCACAGCAGAGGTTTGCCCTGTTTAAAAAAGTGTCCCTGAGCAGGGAAAATTTAAAGAAGACAGTAGAAGGATTAGTGGACGGACGGGAGGTGGGTGTTACACATGAAGCTCAGAACATGGTGGCACTAGAATGGAGGAAAGATGAGTAAATTCCAATATATGATGAGAGGAAGTAATCTGTTTCCCAAATGAACAGCCGTTACACTGAGATCAGACTAACCGTTAAGGTGTATTCTTGCATTATTGGAGAAATATAAAGTGCGTGGAGTTGATAATGTGTTTGTCACATTGCCTGTAAATTTTGACATTGAGCGTTATTCCTCGCAGTCATCTGATGCAGTTGTACTGTGCGTTCATAATTTTCCATATGTCTTCCATTGAAAAAAACAAAGGACACCTGGGAAAAAGTCTATATATCTGCATCTTCCAGCATTAGGAACCTACTTGTGATATTTCATTTAGCTGTATTTGTTGGTAAATTATTTTGAAATTGGCTCATTGCTCTGATATCCGGTAACTTTTCTGTGACTTGCCTTCTTTTTCCGTTCTTGCATTAATTGTATATTTTTGTTAAACCCAACCAAATATGGGAACTACTAACACGACCTCATGTCCAGTTCTCTCTTTGGTACCTTAGTGTCTTCCCTTGGAGCCCTTGCTTTAGTGATCCTGACACCCAAGTGTGGACATTTACTGCCAACGTGAGCAGCTGCAGTCCATATGAGCTCCATGTGAAATTTCATTATTTTGGGGGGGAAATTTTATGTTGTTTTTTTTGTTTTGTCTTACTAAATGATGGGATCATAATGTCTACCACAAACGGGTTTCAATGAACCTTCTACATGATCTACAACTGACATCTCCGAGCTGTCTTTAATCAATGCCATGACAGTCAGATTAAAGGCTGGTGAATAATATATGGATTAAAAATGATCCTTGAGTTATCAATCAAGCACCTGCAAACAGCTGCTTGCTATACATATAGAACAGGGATAGGCATTTCAGATATTGTAGACTACATCTCCCATAATGCTCTCAAAGCCATACTGCTAGCAAAGCATCAGGGGAGATGTAATTCTCAACATCTTGAATGGAGGTTCCCAGTCCTGATCTAGAAGAATGCTATACGTATTTAGAAGTCTGTTGGCTTGCATTTTGTCACTGAAGCAGGCTAAATTAATATCGTTTGATATAGTTTGTTCAGAATGCCAAAATTGCCCAGGGCTCTGTAGACTGCTTCCAAAATGGCTTTGATGCATACTGTAATGCACCTTACAAAGGAGTTACAATCATGCTGCATTATTGAAATATATAATCTTGCATTGATCTTCAAACGTATAGCCCAATTTAGAGCAAAGGTAGATGCTTTTTTGCATCTCTGCTACCAGCAGGTGAGCACTGATGAAAAAGAATCATGAAAAGACACAGACCACTGATTTTAAAATAGCTCAGAGCAACGGGGTGTTGGTAGCAGTTCTGCGTAATGAAAATGAAATGTAAAATAGCAAGAGATCCTAACACCAACTGTCCAACATTGTGTGATATCTTGGTGCTCGAAGGTAACCATAACCGTATCATATGACTTTCGCATTTTATAAGGTAAGTTCACAGATGGCAGTTGCTACTGGGTTGATGAGAAGCCTCATGCCCATAAACTCTACTATTTATTTTGATCATTGGTTGAGATGAGGAAGGAGTCATTGCTCAGTCTCTCTCTCTGGGTGTATGGCTGCGTGTGTGGTTGTGTATCTGCATTGGAACAATACTCATTGGGTTTAAGTCCAGTATGTTGTGGTGTGTTTGTCCAAAGTACCCTTTACATAAAAGATTTCAAAGTCAAACATTCCTGGGGCCACTGACCAAGTTTTCTACTCCCATGGTGGCTGGCTAGAACACTGAACAGACAACCACTGCTCCCCTGCTGGTCAGCCTCTTCAAACACTGTAAAGAAAGGTTCAGTTGTGGTCCTGAAGCAGACCAGGTCACATGCAATCTGAGATATTGACATACCTGTCTATTCTGGGACTGTCCTAGTCCAACCAGCAAGGGTGGCTGCTGGTCAAAAGAAGGTATATAGTGGGTTGAAAATGGCCCACACCTGTCATTTTCAGATGCATGCTTTACATCCTTTATAGTAGTGGTTTTTAATCATTTTTGGAGATGAACATCAAAAAACGTATGTCATTACTATAATTATTTGGCAACACATTATTTATTTTTATAATTAGCTCAGTGACCCACTATTCAAACGTAATGATACTATAATTTAATTATATAATATGAAACAAAATACACTCTTTTCGTTAGACTACTCCCAGTGTCAAATAGATCTCCATTGCTCTGATGAAGGAAGTGGTACTACCATGCTAATCTGCATTGTGTGCCACTTTCATTTATTTGTGACTCACTAAACTAGTATTGGACCTTATTTTGGATGCCGGCCCAAAACTTCAGAACTAACACTTTAGAGTCATTCAACAATGCCTTGCTCAACAACTTGTAAAAGCTTCAGATCTCTTGTGGGAACCCTTTACAGGCCATTCCCTTTTAACCTCACACAGAGTGTCTTTGGCTGTCCAATCACAGACTTCCCAAAGCAATTCAATGACAAGTCATTGCAAAGTAGGTGCTCTGGGCAATTGCTGCTTCTTGAGTTTAGCTCCACTGCGCTAACCAAACCAGGAAGTAACAAGACCAAATGTCTGATTGACAGCCAGGCGGGTGTAACCAGGTTTATTTATAAAAGTTCCAATTTCTATTGAAATCTGCACTCTTTGTAAAATTAAAAAAAGAGGACACACTCTTCACACATAAAGCACTTAAGCAGGCTGTCATGCTTTAGGGGTCTGGAGTGTCCCTTTAAGGAATAGTTTTATATTATTAAGCATTGTAACCCCTGACCTCTGAACATAATACTGTTTTTTGAAACTGAGACTTTTTACTCGGTCCTTGTACAGACTAGAGAGCCTACAGTATCTATTAAAGTATTTTTTCATTATAAGAAAACTCCAACAGATTTTGAATTATGGCCCTGTACTGCTTAGTTTATGTGTCCTTTTATCTTTTAGCCAAACCCTAATACTCACACACCTTTCCCCAGGCTCCAGCAACGAGGGTTTAATAACCATATTTTAAGGAGATGTCTACAACTTATCAACTAAATGAGTCTCCTCGATCTAAACCAAAGTTCACTCCCTGTTCATTTCTGCTATTTCTTATCCGTCTACTTCATTATCCCCTCCCCACCAGGTGTCATAAAACACAGAATGTTATAAGAAGATAAGACGAGTTTGACTTGCACAGGCACAGCATACCAAGTTTAACCTGATTTCAAATGGAATACAACTGCCTTTTCAAATCAGGTACTTTCTTTTTCAAGATTTTCACTAACATGAAAAAAACTATATTATATCTGCTAAGGCAGAAAAATAAATGTAAAATAACTCAAGTACGTAAGTGACAAACAACCTAGAAAAAAAAAGCCTGATCATAGTTCAATTGATTTTATATATATATTAATTTTGATTTATATGAATCTTTGGGGCGCTCTTAGTTAAACACTTAAACACATAAGAGGAACTTTAAAACATGTATGCAGTTTATTCTAATTTGCTGCACAACAAAATGGATTATACAAAACATTTAAATGGACACTACGCTGCCCAAATACAAAATAAATAAAAAATCACTTTTTAGTAGATATACCCCAAATAAAAACTTGCATGCATTTAATTATACATTTTTGAGTCATATCTAAAAACATCTTGCGAAAGCTGCAGATCTCTTGTCTGCTGCCTTTGCAAGCCCTCCTCTTGTAACCCTTCCCAGACTTTATGTGACTGTCCAATCACAGACTTCCCAATGCAGCTCAATGAGAAGTATTTGCAAGGCCGGGGCTCTGAGCAATTGCTGCCTCTTGAGGTCAGTGCAAATAAGTTAACCAAACCAGGAAGTAACAGGACTGGTTGTATGACTGAAAAGCCAGGGGGTGTAACCAGAATAATTTATAAAAGTGTAAATTTCTATTGACACACTCTTCACACATAATGCTTTTCAGCAAGCTTAAGTGCTTTTGGGGGTACTGTTGTGTTTTTCTTTAAATTTTAGTTAGTTAGTGTCCAGACAGCAGCTCCCAACCTGCAGAGATAGACTACATCTCACGTATGTGAATGATGGGGGGAAAGGCAGCAGGGAGACATGGGGACACTGGGACACTAGGGGACACTGGGAGATGTGGGGAAACTGAGACACTTGGGGACACTGAGAAACATGGGGACAATGAGACACTAGGGGACACTGTGAGACATGGGGATGCTGAGACACATGGGGACACTGTGAGACATAGGGAGACACATTGGGACACAGAGACACTAGGGACACAGTGTCTCCATGTCTCCCAGTGTCCCCATGTCTCCCAGCCAGTGTCCCTAGTGTCTCAGTATCCCCATTGCTCCTAGTGTCCCCATGGCTCCCAGTATCCCCTAGGCTCCCAGTGTCTGTGTCCCTATGTCGCTCAGTGTCCCCATGTCTCTCAGTGTCCCTATGTTTCAGAGTGTCCCCAAATGTCTGTATCCCCATGTCTCCTAGCCAGTGTCTCAGTGTCCCCATGTCTCCCAGTGTCCCTATATCTCCCAGCCAGTGTCCCTAGTGTCTGTGTCCCCATGTCTCCCAGTGTCTGTGTCCCCATGTCTCTGTGTCCCTAGTGTCCCCCTGTCTCCCAGTGTCTCCAAATGTCTCAGTTTCCCCATGTCTCCCAGCGTCTCCATGTCTCCCAGCGTCCCCATGTCTCCCAGTGTCCCCCAGTGCCCGCATGTCTCTCAGTGTCCCCGGGTCTCTTAGTGTCCCCATGTCTCACTGTGTCCCCATGTATCTCAGTATCCTAGTGACACGGGACACACTAAGACATGGGGACACTGGGAGAAATTGGGACACAGACACTGGGAGACTAGGGGACTGGGCGACATGGGGACACTGACACTGTGATATATAGGGACACTGATGCCAGGCTGGCCTTCTAATTCTTTGGACAGGCATGCCCCCTTTTTGGGCATGTTCACCTCTTTTGGCAGTTCTTGTCACGTGATTCACGTCAGTGGCCCACCTTTTTACCCCGCCCATTGACTTCCTGCTTCACTGGACACTGCTGTTAGGGGGTATGGATTTACTTGAAAGATGAAAGCATACATTAGAGCGAGATTAGCATAGAGTATGTGTTTTCGTATAGCTGCATCCTTTAAATTGCCCTCTATCAGATACATGACGCTTAAGAGGTATGACTGTTTTAGTGTTTTTGGTCGATACGATTCTGTAATTAGACCCCATCATAATTGTCAGCACCAGGCCCACTGGGCTCTTAATCTGGCCCTGTGTATGGTAACTGAATTTTGTGTGTGTGTGAAGGGGCGTCTGATTGTGGCCGGGTGGTGGTTTTGTAGTGTCTGAGTATTTGGTGGGGATGTACTTCATCCTGCACACGTTTTGGTGTTGGGGGCACTCTAGACTGGGTCCTTTGTGGTTTGGTGGGAGAGCATTAGGGTCCTCAAAGGGGTGCATCACTTTACAAGCTCCCATGTGATCCAGCGCTCAGTCAATGACTCAGAGCACAGACTGAGGCACTCTGAGTCCTTGAGAAGTGTCGAGGGAACCCAAGGGAGTTTTTAAAGTGATCTGCACCCAACAGAGCAAAATCTTTTGATCTCCCTACTGGCTCAATGAAGGTCCCGCACAACCACAGCCAAAGCTTCAGGCTCAGACAGGGGGCCACTGGTCACCTATGCCTCCTTATGGACAAACCAGTTGCAGTCAGATCTCAATATCTGGGTGCTGCCATTTTAGTTCTCCAAGATGTCCAATATGGCTGCAGTTTTTCCCTCTATGAGATTCTTTTGACTGATGCAATCTGGGCAAATTTGCTGGACAACTGAAATTTCTGCCCATTATGAAAGATTGCCAAAGATCACAAGGAGAAATAAATAGACAAAAAAAGATAACTTGTGTGTCCCATACTGTTCGTTTTTTGTATCCTTCTTTTACGTTACAGATTTCTGGGACCCGCAAGACCAATTATTAATGAATACGAATGGTATATGTGTCTTTTGTTGAAAAAAACATTGAAATAAAATTATTTATAAAAAATACTTTACAACCAAATCCTGAAAACTAATTAACTAATTTGTAAAGTATTAGTAAATCCTCATCCAAATCACCTATCATTTCGGCCTGGATAACGTGTGTATAAAATGTGTGTAATGTATTTGCTTCTTATCCTATATTTTGCCACTTTCCCATGTAATTATGTGTTTGTGCTTCATATGACTATCTTTATTCGCTGGAAGCTAGATATAGAAGAGTTCTTTAGTCTTTCTGTATTTCAAGCTGTTCAAATCAAACCAAACAGCATGTTTTACACAAATGATTCTCATAACCCCAGTCGCTGTGAGAAGTTCAAAAGCTATATTGGATTACAGCATTAATTCTAAAGGGTAGCACCAACCAGCGTGTGAAAACCTACCCTTTGAAAAAGTTCAATGAAAAATAAATAAATAAAAGAGTAAACAGGAGTTGCAATACATTATGGCATTTCTTGGGATATTAACAACTGTGCCAAAAATGACTCTGCTGGTCTAATTATTGTGATTTGTTTAAAGTGGTACAAACACAACTGGAAACTTTACTTTTCTAACTTGACCTTTGCTTTTCAGAAAACACTGGTTTCAGTTAGAGTAACCCTTTCTTAAAGGGACACTATTGTCACCAAAACAACTTTAGCTTAATGAAGCAGTTGTGGTGTGTAGTTCATGCCTCTGAAGTTTCACGGCTCAATTCTCTGCCATTTAAAAGTTAAATCACTTTTGTTTCTGTTTACGCAGCCCTAGACACATGATGCGAGTGCTGACGTCAGACACCAATTTTACACATTGACTTCAGCTAATCCAGAGTTTTGGTCAGAGCAGGCTAATGATGTTAATGGAGGTGAAGTTACACATCTGGTAGCTAAGGGATTAATTCCTGAATTTGTAAGAGCACAATGCTGCATATACACACTCCAGGCACCACGGCCACTTCAAATCACTGAATAGGTCATGGTGCATGAAGTAACCCTTTAATACATAGACTTATAAAAGAGATGTCTCAATCTCATTGTTAAGATTAGATAATTAGCTATCACACTAATTTCCATTGATTATATTTGTTAATATCTAACTGTAATATACATTGACATAGATATATATACCTCGCCTGTGACTCATGCACCATCAAAATAAATCAACAACACGCATTAGGTCGGCTAGCAAAACAAAAGATGCCATAAAGTTACAAAGGGAAAGAAACACCCAACATCAATTACCAAAACTACTGAAATCGGGAAATTCCATTCAAATGACAGTGGCATCCATTGTTAACTACCTAATCACAACAGAGACCAGCTTACCATCAACATGTCTGTAACGGTAACAGAATTGAAAAAAACTGCACTCAGATGATTATACTCTGCTATATTTGGAGTGAGGATACGAATGGGACACGTCAAAGCCGACGTCAGTGTTAGAGAAGAGTTTGCTTCTTCATCGCTTACTTTGGAAGCATGCATCACAACAGTCTCGATTTTGGTGGGACAGTCCTGATTTTTGGGTCCTGTCCCATTGTCCTTACCTTTGGGGACCCCAGGGAACTGTCCCCAATAATCTTTTTTTGAGGCATTAGTATCATACACAGAGCACCAAAACGGTGCTTCCTGCAGGGTTTGCACGCAGTGGGCTGACCTTGCAAATTTGACTGGCAGCATGGGGTGTATTAACACCAGACTGGAGTCGCAACCTTTCCCCGCCACCTTTGGTGGGTCCATCCCTTTTGGGTGGAGCCAGTGATTGCATCACTGGACCTCCCCTTTACCCGCTCCTACCATTCCGAATTCCGAATTCGTACACTGCCGAAGTTGAGAGGTATGTAATAGGGATTCGTGTTTTTTGAGAGATGCCGAGAATGAAGTGTACCTCTCAGTCCCAGAGTACTCTCTCTATAAATGTTTTTCTTTTTAAAAATATAAACTAGAGGAATTCCAAATAACTTGTTATCAACGTGATACATTCAGCCAAAGGGAGCTTCATTTTTTATACATAAAGTGAAGTATGAAACAATTTTAAAGAGCAACTTTGTTTCTTGAAGACAGAAACATCAGTGAGATGTTAGGAAGACAAACATTAACACTGGTCAAGGTACCTACAAACTGACATTTTCTTCTGATGAGTCAGGAAGAGAAGATTAATCAAACTCTGATGAATAGGAGTTGTTGATTTGGAGAATGGGGTAGATGAAATTCTCAGATCTCCATTATGTCAACTTTTATCAGTCCTACTTAAAGCATACTGTCCATTTCAAATGGACAAAGAGGGCCACTTTAATTTTAGAGGTGTGAGGAGAGGGGGTGTGGGGGGGGGGGGGGCTGTTCTAAGGAATGTTATATGACTTACTAATAATTTATATAACTAAAATTTAATATAGTACAAGAACAATGCATTTTATTTTCACAAACTGATTTCTAAACACATTTATTTTAGTTTAAAGATACATTACATTGAGTATTATTGCCGTGGAGCTCTGTTATAAACTCAGACACACCAACAATATGGAGCTCTTAGAAAAGAGGGACATTAGGATAGAAAAGAGGGACAGGGGGATTTTGGGTACAAAAAGGGACTGTCTCTCCTAAATAGGGACACTTTGGTGGTGTAGCATATATCAGCAGCACTTGGACCCCCAGCTACACCCCCCACTACTTACCATGAATATAAGAAAACAATATACATGTAAACATTACAAATCAATTTTAACAGTAATAACAGGGGGTTCTTTTACAAAGTATTTAACAGAATACTGGCATACAAAGGGTTATTTGGCTTTACATAATAAATGTATGCAAACTAAAAGAGGCAGCATTAATGCAGGAAAACTGGTTTAACTTACTGGCTATAATGCAGCTAATTTACGGTCAGTTCTGTTGCCAGGAGAGTACACGTATAGTATTACATTAATATTTTACTTTATGATCATTTAAAGTGCAATAATAAATTGACTATTTAAGTGTAAATAAATATTCATGCATTATGTATCATAGTTAAAAGCTTTCATTTATTTTTTTTAAAAACATATATGTGCACATTCAGTTGCCAGTCGCATAAAAATAGAAACATGAAGTATTAATTAAATTGTGGGAATCCCTGACTCCCATGAGTCCAGCAGCTAAACTCATCCTGAAGCCCCTGTACCTGGTTGTGAGAGGTGGGGTATAAAAACACAAAAGGAAGGGTATTGAGGGAGACAGAAAATAGACATGGTGGGAAAGTAGCAGAACTGGAGGTGAGAGTGGAGTGTGGCCCTTTAGGAGAGAGCAAGAGGAAGGTTTGAGAGATAGAAGTTACTCTTGGAGGCCATAAGCATTCCTGAAAAGATGGGTTTTGGTGGACTTCTTAAAGTATTGAAGACTAGGGGAGAGTCTGACAGGGGTAGGCAGGCTGTTCCAAAGAAAAAGGAGCCGCCCGTGAGAAGTCTTGCAGGTGTGAATTTGCAGTAAGGGTGCGAGCAGGAGACAGGAGAAGGTCGCCAGTAGAGCAGAGAGACCGAGAAGGGGCATACCTATGAATCAGTGAAGAAATGTAAGAGGGGCTAGAGTTGGTTAGGGCTTTATAGGTTAGGGTTAGTATTTTAAATTGACACCTGTAGGGTACAGGAAGCCAGTGTAAGGATTGACAGAGGACTGAGGTGTGAGGGAAGCGACAGGAGAGAAAGATCAGCAGCATTAGCACAGATTGTAGGGGGGCAGTACGGCTTCTGGGGAGACCAATTAGGAGGGAATTATAATAGTCCATGCGAGAGATTACTAGAGCGTGAGCAAGCTCCTTGGCAGCATCTTGCGTAAGAAAGGGGCATATGCGGCAACGTTTTTAAGCTGGAATCGACAGGTTTTAGCAACAGACTGGACATGAGGCGCAAAGGTGAGGTCAGGATCAAAAATTACACCAAGACAGCGAGCTTGAAAGCATGGGGTGAGGCAGGTACCGTCAACCTGCAGGGAGAGTGCCTAGGGCAGCACAAAACCAGGATACACCACTGCTTACACTGACTGATTTCTAATCACATTTATTGCAGTTAAAAGACACATTACTGGGGGCGGAGCCAAGCTACTGAGCTGAACGGCCGCACGAGCGACGAGCTCTGGGGAAAAACACCCGAAAACCGGCGATAACCGGCCATTAAAGCCGCAAAACGGCAACCAAAACACCCCTAACGAATATGGGCAGGAAGTCAAAGAAACTGAAGCCCGAAAAGCCCAAACCGGGCGCCAGCATAAGCGATTTGTTCCGCCAAGCTTATGGTACGCATGGTCCCAAGATGGCCGCCGCCATGGGGGATTTCTACGACTCCGAGGAGCTATCCCCAGATGAAGAGGGAGAGGGGCAAATTCTACCAAGACAAGTCCCACAGAGGTCTACAACTAATGATCCAGTTACAGCATCTATGCTGGAGAACATGTTGGGGGCCTTGCAGAAAACTATACAGGCGGATGTGGCCTTACTCCGCGCGGACATCACAGGCCTGGTAGGCCGCATAGGCGCGGTGGAATCCACCACGGAACACCTGAACCAAACGGAGCCTCCGGAGGCTCATGGCCCACCTATTGGAGCCCAAGCAGGCGAGGAACATCACCCTCGATGGGTATTTCAGAATACCGAAACCCAACCGAGCGCCAGAAAAGGCCTCTAGAGATTTGATTGTCCGTTTCCGTTCTGGGACCGACAAGGCGCTGGTACAAGCGGCAATAAAGGGGGCTACCCCACTCACCTTCGAAAGCATGACCCTCTCATTCTTTGCGGACCTCACCGGGGAGACACTTCATTGGCGCAAAACGCTGCAACCCCTCACGGCACTGCTCCGTAGCCACAAGGTGGAATACAACTGGAGATCCCCGCGAACTCTGCGAGTCAAGCATGGAGAAGCGTTATACTTCATTTCAGACATCAATGAGGCTCCTGCGCTCCTTCCCAAGCTCTCCATACCTGAGGACTCGCTACAACTACATGGCGCCCAAACCACCGCGCTGCCAACCCAACGCTGGAACCCGAAGACCATAACGCCATTCTACCCAAAAGGGAAAGAACCCACAACGTCTGCCGCAGCGAAGACCTGAGGACTGTCCAGGCGGTGGTGAATCCACTACGCCAAGTATTTCTGGACCGCTAGTTAACTAGATGGGACATATTTACTACCCTGCCCCCCCCCCCCCCCGACTAGAGCAATGTCACCCATTTCTAACTCCCATGCCACGACCCATACAGGGGCGCTTACCCCCCCCCCCACCTCCCCTGCCACCGACAAACGAGCTTAGCAAAATTGGAAGGCTGGAGGTGCAACTTTAGCACCAACGCATACCTGCTATTAGCTCTACAATCTTGTGGCCCTATTATGATTCATCCCCATCTAACAAGCAGGATGATCACTAGTTTAGTTACTCAACTTCATTACATGAACAACCCATTACAGCTAGTATCTTATTTGTTAGTCCAGCGATGGTCAGCCTACAATAGAGAGACACCTGTGTATGTTCCTTAGACTTATAAACCAACAAAAATGTGCATAAGTCTCACCTGCCGAAGTTTTCTTTTTCCTTATCTGTTTTGATGTGTAAATTGAGGCTCTGCAAGCCATATGACAATTCTTGCACGCAAAAATAAAGAATTTATAAAAAAAAAAAAAAGACACATTACTGTGAGTATTATTTCTGGGGAGCTCTAGTATAAATTAAAGAATACCAAAAAAACTGAGCACCCACAAAAGAAGGATATTAGGATAGAAAGGAGGGACAGAAGGATTCAGGCCCGAAAAACAATTATTGCACCAGTGCCCTCTCTACATTAGAGTCACCATTGTGCAAAACAATACCAATGGTTAAGGGCTTGTGTGTTGGGCCAGGACGTGTGGAGGCTCCGCTTGGCAATTTATAACATACATTTAATTGCATCGAACAGCTTCAATGTTGTTACAGCACATTCTTGCTATATTAAACCACCTTTATCCACATTTATTCACCAGTTTCATCATGGAGTGCAGTTTCATTTCAGCCTCCATGACTTGGATGCTTTGGAGAAGCAAAGGACCAATGGAAAAATCCCCTCTGGTTATATGGAGATTAAGAAATAATTTGCTGCTGAATTCACAGTAGTTTAAGGAATTTAGTTTTAAGATTGACTGACAGGTCTTTAGTTTTAAGATTGTCTGACAGTGAAAAGAAAAAGTAATCTATTGCCATTTGTCTCTCAAACACAAACATACAAACGGACAGACGCACACACGTTCTGTCTCTTTAGGCGATACTGCTGATGAACATTCTAGCATTTAAATGCTAGGCTTCTGTTATTTAGCTGCATAATCTGACTCCCCATACACAGGAATTCTGCAGGTCTTTAATGAGCCACTGGATAGGTCTATAAATCGTCCGCCTCTTTCCTCCCCACCACCCTTATTTTGATGTACGGCGCATCCTTAGCTGGCCGTGTAATAACATTTTCCAAGAGGTGGTTAGGGAGTTGAGTTTGCTTGATAACAGTTAAGTCTAAGGCCATGCTGGTTTGTGAGTGAGGATAGAGAGGGGGTGGGTTCCTTTCTCTGCAATGCTTGGGAAGAAATCAATACAGATTCAGTTCAAACCAGCTATAGATCAGGTCTCCGAGCAGCCGGCTGTATATAACACACAGCCAACAGAAAAAAAAGGAATGGGAGGAATAAAAAAAAATACACAGTGATCCATGCATTTGAAGTTGCCAATGTTCCTTCTGTACACTGTTCCTTCACCATTATAAGTGTTCCCCATTATACGTGGGGTGCAACTGGCGTTACAGTGGATACATTTACAATAATGTTTGTAAAGCATACACGTACACAAAAATGGCAAGGCTGTCAGAAAAACAATGCATGCCCGTCAAAAACTCTTTAGCAAAATATCGCCATGAACGTAAAATATGAACGTTATAATTCATAGTTGTTATTAGCCTTTTTTGCTTTTTATGCTGATCCCTTATCATTTGTTAAAAGTACAGAGTCTGGGCAAAATAATATATATATAATATATTTATATTAAAGGGCAAATAAGGTTTAAGGCCTCTCTTTGCCCGTTGAAAATTGGTCAGAATTGTTCTCGGAATGTTGTCATCTTGGATCGAAAGAAACATCATACAGGAACACTGTGTGCTCTGTCGAGTGGAGCGCACCTCTTCTTAAATAGGGGCCTCCTATGTTCTGCTATTCAACCGATCAGAGTGATCATCACACCATCCACATTTTATCTGTCTATACCATTGCCAATCTCTTACCATCTCTTACCATCTTCAGTATGTTACATTTTAGTTTGAAGGCATCACTTGAATTTAAAAAAAAATTAAAAAATTATTTTATTTTTTTTAAATAGGTAAATATATCCAGAATGCATATTTCTATTGCTTTAACTGGGGTTCAGGATTTGTGTTCCTTATACAAGGTTATGAGTCTTATTGTGTTGCCAAGCAGTTTATAAATGGCAGCCCTGGGATAATTTTCAGCTGGCATCCCAACTGGGGAGTGTCATTAATCCAGCCAATCACACTGACTTTCTACAGAAAGCTACCACATGGATATAAAGACAAATCTGTGTAAGAAAGCCACCACAGAGATGCTTTTATAGTGCCATAAAAATTGGAAATCCCTGATATATAAATCACAGGGCAAAGAGGATCAGAGGTTGTGCTACTATCAGGCCACAAAACTGAGATTCACTGGCATTGGTAAGGTGGTCCATTGAACGCCTAAGTCTGATACTAGACACATTGGATGGGGAGGACCATTGGGCAGATTCTCTTTACGCCCATATTTTTTTGTTTCAAGTTGCCGTCCCACTGCACGAGAAAAGAGCAGATGGGCAGTTAGTCTATAGAGTGAGGGAACGTGCATTTGTTTCACATTTTTATTTATTTGTATATTCCTAAATATTTCTAATTAACTAGTGTAATAGTTCAGAAACATTTCAAGAATGAATTTCAACTTACCGAGATTTTTTTTTGCCTTGTATCGGTCTTTCTAAACTGAATTAACAGTTTAGTGAATAATCATTTTCAAAAAATAAATAACATTTACTGGAAACAAAGCATCGATAGTTAATGTATGAAATATAGAGAGTACCTTCCTGCTTAGACATATATAAAAAAATAATTTGCATTTACAGTGTTTTATTTTTTTTTTCATTTTTTAATTATTCATTAATGCAGCACAAATATACAGCAGCTATAGTCTTGAAAAATACTGTAGAAAGACATATTACATTTTTGGTACATGCAGTAAATGTGTCACCGAAATATAAAGCCAGTTCCCTGTTCTGTTAATTTGTGATGAGATTTTTGGAACAAAGATTCCACAGTGCCACCACATTCAATAATTAACAGCGACTGACATTTATATACTGGTATCTGCCAAGAGAATGCATTAATTTCTCCTGTCCACCTGGCTTCGATGCAGCTGCATTACATAGACTGAACCATTTAGGCTCCCGTTAAATATAGGGGAGGCGAAGTGCTAAGTCATTTGCAACCCCTCTGCATTATTCAATGGGATAATGCACAAAGTAAATCCCATAAATCAACACACCTACAGCCACATAGTAAAATACATAAATCTTCTCACAACCACAGAGTATACATCACACAGATACCTTCTAAGTGGCAAACCTAAATATACTCCCCCCATGTCGCTAGCACTTACAAATAGAGAATATTTGGTCTTTGAAATATCCCATGCTTTCGTTCCCTATTTATTTTCATTATTTACGTTAATTAATGTTAAGTTTATTTATGATGCTGCAGTTTAAATGTGGATATTAAATAACCTCATTTAACTGCGTACCGGCATTCTATGCAAAAAAACTGGAACGGCCTGAGACATAAAACAGCAAGCAGTCAATAACCAAGATAAGGGCGTTTAAGCATGACTGTTGCATTCACGCAATAAGAGAAATGTCTCCTCTTCTGGTTCTTAGATAAAACATAGGTGTTTGTGCCTCTCTTCTGTCTTCAACTAGTTCTCAAATAATTCTACTTGTGTGTTTAGTATCAAATAGTTATTTTAACAGATCTTGAACCGATATAGATACAGAGAATCTGAATTCTGTCGGAACACAGCGAAAAACAGTGATCATAGATGATCGGTGGTAGATCCAAATGAACATCAATGGGGGATTCCTTCCTCACTAAGAGGAAGGCTTGCGAAGGGGACGTTTGCCCCCCAGACCACTAGTATAGAGAGATGTGTGAGCACAAAACAGCTAGGTACTAAATATAGTATGTAACTCTATTAGTTTATATATTTGTATTCACATTATTACTGTTTTAGTCTAACATTGGCTAGATCGTTACAATGGCACCTGTCAAGGGTGGGCTATATTAGGCAGCAAGTGAACAGTCACTTCTTGAATTTTGTATGTTGGAAGCAGGAAAAATGGGCAATCGTAAAGATGTGAGTGACTTTGACAAGGGCCAACAGTGGTGGCTAGACAACTGGGTCAGAGCATCTACCAAACAGCAAGTCTTGTGCGGTGTTCCCGGTATGCAGTGGTTAGTACCTATCAAAAGTGGGACAATGAAAGATGATGATCGGGTGTCAGGGTCATGAGCTCCGAAGGCTCATTGATGCACGTGGGGAGTGAAGGCTACCCTTCTAGTCCACTCACACAGAAGAGCTACTATAGCTCAAATTGCTGAAAAGCTTAATGCTGGCCATGATAGAAACATGTCAGAACACACAGTGCATTGATGGTTGCTGGGGTAGAGATGGCAGTAGGATGTACTGTGGGATAAAGGCAGGACAATATTATGCTCTGGGCAATGTTCTGCCAGGAAACCTTGGGTCCTGTCATTCATGTGGATGTTACTTTTATGTTTACCACCAGACCATGTACACACCTTAATGGCCGTGGTTTTAATGTTGTGCCTGATCAGTGTAAAACATTTCATTTTAAAATTAATTTTTATCATTACCATTCTTTAAAATATTTTATGAGTTTTAAATCATGTAACATATTCGGGGTCAGTACAAACCATTATCTGGAAATCTGTTCATAACAGCGCTATACATAGGACACGAGGTCACACATTTAGGCTTGAAGAAAGGAGATTTCATCTAAGGCAAAGAAAAGTTTTTTTTTTACAGTAAGAGCAATAAGGATATGGAATTCTTTGCCTGAAGAGGTGGTTTTGTCAGAGTCTATACAGATTGGATAAATACTTGCAAAAACATAACATACAGGGATATCCTTTCTAATTAGTGGGTAATAGCTGCTTGATCCATGGAGACATCTGACTGCTATTTTGGGGTCAAGAAGGAATTTTTTCCTAGTTTGTTGCAGAATTGGAAGCGCTTCAGACTGGGTTTTTTGCCTTCTTTTGGATCAACAGCAAAAGCATATGTGAGGAAGGCTGAACTTGATGGACACAAGTCTCTTTTCAGCTATGTAACTATGTAACTATGTAACTATGTATGTAACAAATCATTAGTTTCTGCAAGAAATGCTATTTTTCTAAAAAAAAAACTTAAAAGGCTTCGATTTAATATTTTTGGAGAATATTTCATATTTTGAAAGCTATTCTAATATTTTGATATTTTATAATGTATTGATATTTTATTATATGTGATATATGTTCATATTTAAATATTTTGAAAAAAATAATGTAAAAAATGAATAACATTTTTTAAATCAAGGCCATCATTTATTAAATCATGTGAAATAAGCTCTGTGTAGCGCCTTGGAGGCTGGTCACAGCTTGATGTTGTAGGGGTGATATGCAACGCAGAATTGACACGAAGCCACACTGAGGTTTTCATCCACTCAGTGTGAATCCTTCTCTATGTCATAGAACTAGTACCTTGCATGGAAAATGCAAAAGAATTGATGGGAATGGTCTCCCATGGGACAGCTCACAGTATGGGAGATATGCTTTGAGGCGGCAGAGATTTCTGGAAATCCTGTAGAAGTTTCCACCCATAGAGTATTGCCGTAAGAGGCATCTCAAGGTTACACTGAAATAGGAACAAGCCGGCTAAGGAAATATTAAAGGCAGGACAAGTCAATACAGACCATGTGTTGTTTGTATATACCAATATATAACTTGTATTTAACAAGACGTCATCTGCTCAGCAAAATAGCCTCACATTAATAAATACAACGGGCATTTTAATGCTACTATAAGCATTGTTCTTTTGACAAAGTGCCCAGGCAATGAGATAATCTGTGTATCTGTGTATAAATGGTGTGCTATAATTATAGTGCAATAAAATATAACTATAATAATTACATGTATATGCTATTATTATTAGAATGATACACATTAAGACCGTGTATACCAGTAAAATAATTCATATATTAGTACTGTTGGAATGATACATATTTAAAATACATATAACTGGGATACATATTGAATACTGTTAGAATAACTCACTGTACATTATAATACACATTGCTAAATAATACTAATAATATTTTAGTTGTGAAGAAATGTTAACAAATGTAAACCTTTTTAGTTTAGAAAACGGCGCCTCAGAGGGGAAATTATAGCATTATACAAATATATCCTGGGCCAATACAAACCATTATCTGGAAATCTATTCAGAAACAGGGCTATACATAGGGCATGAGGTCATGCGTTTAGACTGGAAGAAAGGAGATTTAGTCTAAATCAAAGAAAAGTTTTTTTGACAGTAAGAACAATAAGGATGTGCAAAAGGATGTGTGCCTGAAGAAGTGGTTTTTTTTTTTGTGAATTAAATTTTATTCAGATTTTCAAGAATAAATTTGCAAATAACAATAAAGGTAAACGTCTCAAGTGTGGTTCAGTGAAACACGCAGGTTTCCAACAACTGACAGACACAGGTAATAAGGCACATTGTTAGCGATTCTGAGGTGTCGGTAAAGTAATGCAGAGAAACGCGCAGGTTTCCAGGTCGGAACATGTGTAGTCGAGCATTTAATGGCATACCTGTGGTCTGCTGTATCCTGGTCCGGCTGCGCGGCCCGCAAGTCCACCCGGGGAGGGGGGGGGGGGAAGGGGGGGAGAGGGGGGGGGGGGGGGGATAAAAAATGGGGGGGGGGGGGGGATCCCTCAGCGTTTGAGAAAGCGTCCTCCCTTCCCTTTAGGTTTATGTGGTCCTTCGTCTCCGTCAGGGTCAGAATTGTCGAGTTAACGTCTGTCAGTGGTAGCTTTATGTATGACGTGCGCTGTCCTGTCGGTCCTTCCTTGTCACCCCTACCTATCGTCTCGGGTCATGTCCCTTCTGATGTCTACTCAGTCTGTGATAAGCGTCTGGAAGTCAGGTTTCGTCGTGGTCAGTATCCAGTGTGTCCAGGTCGTCATATACGACTGTTCCCTCCCCTCTGCGTGTGAGGTGAGTTCCTCTAGTGCCCTTAGCTCTTCCATGCGCTTAAACCAGGTCGACACAGGTGGTGGGGTCTTTTGTTTCCAGTATAAGGGAATGAGACTCTTGGCTGTATTTAAGATCCTGATCGTTAGGGATTTTTTGTAAGCTGAGCTACGGGTGGAGGTGTGGTGCAGGAGAAAGGCTGCTGGGTCTAAGTGGGGGGGAGTATCAGAAAATTTGGTGATGATCGTGTGGATCGCTGCCCAGTAGGGTCGTATCAGGGGGCACGTCCACCAGATATGGAAGAGAGTGCCTAGGGCTTTCTCACATCTCCAACAGTTGTTGGTGGCGGTTGGGTCGTAGGAATGGGTGGCCAGTGGCGTGCGGTACCAGCGAGACAGTACCTTATAGGCCGTTTCTTGTATGCCGCTTGATGTTGAACAGTGAAGGGACAGGGTACAGACCTTTTCCCATTGGGCTGGCGAGAGTGTAATTCCCAGGTCGGTTTCCCATTTACTCATGAAGCTCGGTGGGGGAAGTCTCTTTGCGTCCATGAGGAGGCTGTAGAGTGTGGACAGTCCCCTGGCCAGTGGGTTTGGGTCATGGCAGAGCCTTTCAAAGTCTGTGAGCGGCCTGTGGGCATGGATGTCTTTGGTGACTATTGTTAGGTAAGCGGATAGTTGTTTGTGTCTAAACTGCAGCATGAACGTTGGTCTCCCCTCGGGCAGCAGGGACTCAAGAGTCCGTATCGTGCCATTGGTGGTGGCGTGGCAGAGTCTGGGTAGTGAGTGTCCTAACAGTTGTTGGAACGGGCCTGCGTCTAGTCCAGGTGGGAAGGCGTCATTATGCGTCAGGGGTAAGAGTGGTGAAATGGGCGTGGTGAAGGAGGAGGGTGTCCCCACTTTGTGCCAGACCATTAAGGTTGCTCTAATTAGCGGGTGTGGGTTAGCCAGCTGTCTGCCCTGGTGGTGATCTAGCCACGGTAGGAGCCCTATTGGTCTGGATATTTGGTCTGACTCTATTTCCTTCCATAGCTTGTGGACCTCCGATTTGGACCATTCCATCACCCTCTGGAGATGGGTTGCCTTGTAATAAACCTGGAAGTCTGGGAGGGCCAGGCCGCCCTTCCTTTTTGGTAATGTGAGAGTGTCGTGTTTGACCCTTGCCTGCAGGTTGTGCCATGTGAATCTGAGTGCCATGGAGCGCAGTGTTGAGAAGTACGCCTCAGGTATGTGAATTGGCAGTGTCTGGAACAAGTAGAGCAGCCTGGGCAGGATGTTCATTTTCAACACTCCAATGCGTCCAAACCAGGAAAGGCGAACTTTAGTCCATTCCTCCAGGTCTCTACGTATTGTGGTTAGGAGGGGTTGGAAATTAGTGGTGTATATTTGTGACAGGTCTCTTGGTATGGAGGTGCCTAAGTATCTTATAGTAGTGTCAGACCATTGGAATGGGAGCGTGTGCTTCAGGGCTGCAACTCTATTGGGTGGGATCGAGACATTCAGAACCGAAGATTTGGCGAGGTTAACTTTAAAATTCGATAATTGGCCGTAGAGCTGGAACTCTGCCATAATTGCTGGCATTGATGTTTCAGGCTGAGTGACATAAAACAGCAGATCATCTGCAAAGGCAGCCACTACGTGTCTCGTCTGCCCTATCTGTATCCCTTTTATGGCTTGGTTGTCCCGGACAGAGTTAAGAAAGGGCTCTAGTGCCAGTACAAACAGCAGTGGGGACAAGGGGCATCCCTGTCTTGTGCCGTTCCGGATGGGGAACGGGTTCGTGAACAGTCCGTTCACGCATACCCTTGCTGTGGGTTTGGAGTATAGTGCTCGTATCCAGCTCATCATGTGCGGGCCCAGACCTATCTCTTCCAATACCGCCAGCATGTAGCCCCAATCTATGCGGTCGAAGGCCTTCTCCGCGTCTGTGGAGAGCAAGAGGAGGCCCTCCCGACTGTCTTGTGCCTTGTGGATGAGATCTAGTGTCCTGATGGTGTTGTCTCTTGCTTCTCTCTGGGGCGTGAACCCTGCCTGGTCTCTATGTATGAGGTCAGGGAGGTAGGTTTGTAGTCTGCGGGCTAGTATTTTTGTGAAGAGTTTAAGGTCACAATTTAGTAGGGAGATAGGTCTGTAGCTCGCACAGAGTTCCGGGTTCCTACCTTCCTTTGGGATTAGGGAGATGTTGGCCTCTAGAGTCTGTGTGGGTAGGCTGGCTCCGTCACGTAAGGTGTTAAGGGCAGTCAAGAGATGTGGGGATAACACGTCAGCAAATTTTTTATAGTATCTAGTGGGGAGACCGTCAGGGCCCGGGCATTTGCCCAATTTCGACTCTTTTATGGCCCAGGCTAACTCGCGAGGCGTGATCGGTTCGTCAAGGGCATTCGTAGCTTCCCTGGGAAGTCGGTTATGTATGCGTGTGCGTAGGTATTGTCTAGTTTCTGGTAAGGCGTCACCTTGGCGTGGTGGCTCCCTGTCGGGGTGTATGGCATAAAGCTCCGCATAATATTCCCGTATTGCCGCCGCCATGTCTCCCGGGAGATGTTTCAGTCGCCCTTCTTTATCACGAATTTTAGGTATGTAGGATTCTGCTCTCTTTTTAGCGATCATACGGGCCAGCAAGGTCCCGCATTTGTTGGCGTGTGTGTGAAAGAAGGCTTTGGTGCGCAGGTGCGCCCTTTGGTGGTAGGCATTCATGATGGATGCCAGTTCCCTGCGTAGTGTCAGTAGCTTGGCACCATCGCTCTGGAGCCGTGTAAGTTTGTGCCTGGCTTCCACCACCTGTATCTCCGTGATTATGGTCGCCAGTCTGGCAGCCTTTGCTTTTTTCAGGGCTGCGCTTTTGGCTATGAAGTAGCCTCGTATCACGCATTTGTGGGCCTCCCACACACAGAGGGGTGTCACATCTGGGGTAACATTGTCAGTGAAGTATTGAGTAAGTGTGGTTCGGGATTCCGTGGCTACTGTTAGGTCGTTAAGTAGGGCTTCGTTCAGTCGCCAGTTGCGGCACGTCGGCTTATAGAGGGGAGACGTTAGCGTCATGGTGAGTGGTGCGTGGTCGGACCATGTCGCTGTCCCAATCGTCACCGACTTAACATCAGTCAGGTAGTAGTGTTGTAGGAAAAAGTAGTCAAGTCTGGAGTACGTCTTGTTTGGATTGGAGTAGAAGGTGAAGTCTCTGTCATCAGGGTGTGTCGCTCTCCAACAGTCGGTCAGGCGTTGGTCTCTAAGGGTTTTGTTGATAGTGGTCAACACATGTCTGGGTATCGTCGAGGTGCCCGTAGAGGTGTCTAGGCTCGGTTGTAGGGCCACATTCAGGTCTCCTCCCATGATCAGACAACCCTCCGTGAAGGCCATGATGGCTTTCAGTGATTTAGTCAGAAAACGGTGTTGCGCAGTGTTAGGAGCATACAGGTTGGCTAGCGTGTACGTACGGTCAGCTATCGTTCCCTTAACACATATATACCTTCCCCAGTCATCTTTCATGGTTGCTGTGGGTGTGAAATGTAGGGATTTATGAAGGAGGATGGCCGTGCCTTTGGATTTTCCTAAGGGGTTGTTGCTGAGATGAAGAAGTGGTTTTATCAGTGTCTGTACAGTTGTCTAAACAGCAACTGGATGCATACTTACTACAATAGCTTCTTTATACAAGGAGATATCTGACTGCCATTCTGCGGTCAATAAGGAATTTTTCCTAGTTTGTTGCAAAATTGGAAGTGTTTCACACTGTTTTATTTGCATTCTTTTAGATCAACAACAAAAAACACAAGTGAGAGAGGCTGAACGTAATGGACACATGCCTCTTTTCAGCCTATGTAACTATGTAACCAGGGCTCGAGTCCTGCAGGAACGCGTGGGAACGGCGTTCCTGCACTTTTTTTAGTGCAGGAACGCCGTTCCCGTTTATGGTCCTGCAGGCACTCAGGGAGCGGCAAAAAATGCCGCCCCCAAATGCCCCCCGTGTTCCCCCTGTCATGGGGGTCCCAAGAGGTGGCCTAATGGCCACCTGAAGGACCCCCCCGGCCGGCTCTTGTCTCTCTCTGTCAGACGCGGCGAGGGAGCTGTGTCCTCTCTGCTCCCTCTCGCCGCGCCGTTTGCCGATGCTGGGAGCCGGAATATGACGTAATTTCCGGCTCCCGGCATCAGCAGACAGCCCGCGCGGCGAGAGGGAGCAGAGAGGACACAGCTCCCTCGCCGCGTCTGACAGAGAGAGACAAGAGCCGGCCGCACTGAAGCCCCACTGGACCCCAGGGACAGGTCCACACCAGCTCTCCAGGTAGGGAGGCTGGGTGGACATTTTTAAATTTAAAACAAAATATACAAATTATTTTTGTGTATGTGAGTGTGTGTGTCTGTGAATGTATGTATGTGTGTGTGAGTGTGTGTGTGTGTGTGTCTGTGAGTGTATGTGTGTATGTCTGTGAGTGCGTGTGTATGTGTCTGGTAGTGTGTGTGTGTCTGTGAGTGTGTGTGTGTCTGTGAGTGTATGTGTGTGTGTGTGTGTGTGTCTGAGTGTATGTGTGTGTGTCTGTGTATGTGTCTGGGAGTGTGTCTGTGTGTCTGTGAGTGTATGTGTGTATGTCTGTGAGTGTGTGTGTGTGTATGTGTCTGTGAGTGTATGTGTCTGTGAGTGTATGTGTCAGGAAAAACTACCATTACTTCCTGAGCCCCTCGATAACCATTATTATGAGCTCTGTGCCAGATGAGGCATGGGTTCTTCATGCCCCCCTTTGGTCCACAGATGATTTGTTTCCCATCAGGAGAGGGAGGCAAGGCAGGTTGGAAGAGAATGTTGCAGAGAATAGAGTTAGAAAATACAAAGCTAAATCCGCAACAAATTCTGTTCTTGTGCTCCATTTATTCTGTAAATTCAAATTTGAAGGTATCGCTGTACAGTAATTTATGCAACAAAATTCACAAAATTACTATCTTGCCTTCTTATTTCACATGATTGGAAGCATTTAGTATATGATGATCTTAAGGGCTATTGCACACAAAATACATCACATTCCGTGATGCTCTGCCGCCACTTCACTGAACAAATACTGACTGAATCATCACTTAACATGTCATGAATCATCATTAACATGTGTGTCTGTGAGTGTGTGTGTGTGTGTGTGTGTGTGTGTGTCTGTTAGTGTATGTGTGTATGTGTGTGTGTGTCTGTGAGTGTATGTGTGTGTGTCTGTGTATGTGTCTGGGAGTGTGTCTGTGTGTATGTGTGTGTGTCTGTGAGTGTATGTGTGTATGTCTGTGAGTGTGTGTATGTGTCTGTGTGTGTATGTGTCTGTGAGTGTCTGTGTCTGTGAGTGTGTGTGTGTGTGTGTCTGTGAGTGTGTGTGTGTCTGTGAGTGTGTATGTGTCGGTGAGTGTATGTGTGTATGTGTCGGTGAGTGTATGTGTGTGTGTATGTGTGTGTGTCTGTGTATGTGTCTGGGAGTGTGTCTGTGAGTGTGTGTGTGTGTGTGTGTGTGTATGTGTCTGTGAGTGGGTGTGTATGTGTCTGTGAGTGTGTGTGTGTGTGTCTGTGAGTGTGTGTATGTGTCTGTGAGTGTGTGTATGTGTCTGTGAGTGTGTGTGTGTGTGTGTGTGTCTTTGAGTGGATGTGTGTGTGTCTGTGAGTGTATGTGTGTGTGTCTGTGTATGTGTCTGGGAGTGTGTGTGTGTCTGGGAGTGTGTGTGTGTCTGGGAGTGTGTGTGTGTCTGGGAGTGTGTGTGTGTGTGGGAGTGTGTGTACGTGTGTGTCTGTGAGTATGTGTGTCTGTCTGTGAGTGTGTGTATGTGTGCACCTGAGTGTGTGTGTACGTGTTTATATATGCATGCAAGTTTTTTTTTCTTTGGTGGGGTGACGGGGGAACTCGAGTGAGTTCCCACACTTTATTCCCCAGGACTTGACCCCTGTATGTAACTATGTTATAATATACATTAAGATAACGTAACGGGAATATATTTAGAGTATACTCTGAGTGAGATTACCCTTTCCCTAAGCCCAGTAAACAGTAATTTGAAGCATTTACTATGGGAAGGAATTCCATAGCGATAACTAGAAAAAACATCCACTTCCTTATTACTTCAAAATCCAAGATGAAATTATCATCTTCGCCACCCTCAGATTTAGCATATATGCTCTGGCTGGCACACTGCGTAAAACTGAAAAAAGAAAAAAAAACGTTAAAAACTTTCAATATTTCTCTCTTTTTTTTTTTTATTATAACAACCCAGAAAAACATATACCGTATATACTTGAGTATAAGACAAGTTTTTCAGCAAATTTTTTGTGCTGAAAAACCTCAACACGTCTTATACTCGAGTCACTGTCTGTATTATGGCAATTTACATTGCCATAATACAGACAAGGACTGCCGGGCTCATTACAAGCACGGCGGTCCTGTTGGGGGCTGGCAGAGAGCAGTAACTTACCTTTCCTGCAGCTCCTGTCAGCTCCCTTCTCTCTCCTCCGGTCCGGTCAGCTCCCTCTGCAAGTCTCACGAGAGCCGCGGGGACAGAGCTCTGCGCGGCACTCACAGCGCGAGACTTGCAGAGGGAGCTGACCGGACCGGAGGAGAGAGAAGGGAGCTGACAGGAGCTGCAGGAAAGGTAAGTAACAGCTCTCTGCCAGCCCCCTCCACTGAACAGCCAATGCCACTGGACAACCAGGGAATGAGAGCCCCCCTCCCTGGCCAGCTAACAAGCAGGAAGGGGGGACTAAAAATAACATAAGAATTTAAATAATATAAACAAATATATAATAAAATAATAATAATAATAATATAAAAAAATATTAAAATAATAATAATAATAATATAAAACCAAAAAATATTAAAACAATAATAATAATAATATTAAAAAAATTATACAAATGCCCACCCCCCACCAAGGCTCTGCATCACATACACATACACACACTGAACTCATACACACACTGAACTCATACACACACACACTGCACTCATACACACACTCACTGCACTCATGCACACACTGCATTCATACACACACACACTGCATTCATTATATACACACTGCATTATATACAGACACTGTAAATAAATATTGAATTATTATAATTTTTGGGGGATCTAATTTTTTTTTTCAGCGTGAATTTTTTGTATATTTGAAAAGTAAGATACAAATATGAAAAATAACACAAGTAGTCTCAGGGGCGTTACAGTGGTCGACTGTCTAGCTGCGGTTTGCGTGTTGCCCACTGAGAGAGGGTCATCCCCGTTGCTGCTGTCGCCTAGTGGTGTGTTTCTCGGGTCGGTAGTGGGGATGGAGGGGGGGTGGGCTTGTAGCTCCTTTGGGATCGTGGTCTCACAGGTTGGGCTTTATGTGTTCCGTCCGTGTGTAGTGTCTGGTGAGGTTGGGTGTCTGACTGGTCTCAGCTTGGGAGCTATGTGCATCTGGTAAGTGCTAGGGTGTAGGTCGGGTGCGTGTGTGATGTGTCTAAGTACCGTAAACGTCAATAAAACATAATATCAATAAAGTATAAAGTATAAGGTATAAAGGTGGAAAGTCATTCCCCAGGTGGGGGTAGATGGTGCATCACCCTCTGGATATGTCCCTCAAGGTGGTGCGGCAGGGCCCTGCCCTCTCCGTGCTTGTCTGGGAGCAAACTCTGGTATTTCTGCTGGATTCAGGTGCGACAGGTTCAGACTACTCCGCTGAGGTGGTGTCAGGATGCCCAGTGTGGTAAGCAGAGATTCGATCTCCTGGGCGCTGTGTACTTTGTGTGTGGTCCCACCGTGTGAGAAGATGACCGCTCTTGGGGTTCCCCACTTGTAGGGGATATCTTTATTTCGTAGGTGTTGCAGGCTCGGTTGCATCCCCTTTCTCCATGTCAGGGTGTTCCTGGTTAAGTCCGAGAAGACAGACAGTGTCGATCCTTCAAAGGGTAGAGGAGTTTTTCCCCGGAGCGCCATTAGGGTCAGTGCCTTGTGTTGGAGCGATTGGAATCGCACTATAAGATCCATGGGTGCAGTCGTAGGAGCTCTGGGCGATTTTGGCAGCCGGAACATACCATCTAGCTGCACGGCCTTCGCCTGTTTGGGCGGCAGTATGGTGTTAAGAAGGCGTCTAATAAAATGAGGCACCTCTGTGGTCCCCACTGAGTCCGGTATTCCCCTGATCTTTAAATTATATCTCCTGCGTTGGTCCTCCAAAGCATCCAGTCTGTCTGTGGAGGCCTTGTGGCTGCGCTGGAGGTCAGCCACTTGTTTTTCGACTGCTGTCAGCCGCGTATCCTGGGCGCAGGAGAGTTCCTCCAGCCTGGAGGCCTTAGTGGCTACCGCGTCTATGGCCGTTTTGTATTGGGCCATGTCGGCTGCAATGTTCTTTCTAAGCTCGCTCAGCATGAGTTGGAGCTGGTCTGCTGTTACCGGTTCTCCCGGCTTTGATGCGGCCTTTGCGAGGTCCGGTGCTTTGTTAGCTGTAGCTCCTATATCCAGGTCGGCAGTAAAGTCACCCGAGGAGTAGGAGTATAGGTCGTCCGCCGCCGCCATTTTGTCCCAAGCGGCCTTGTTCGTGCCGCGCAGCAATTCCGCGATATCACGGGTCATTGGGGCATTGTCTGCCCTCGTTTTCTTGTTTTTTTTGCCCATGGCTTCTCAGTGTGCCTTTGGCAAGAGGGTCGCTGGAGTTTGGGGTTCTGCTCCACCTTTTAGAGGTCAGTTTCTCTGGTCGAGACACGGAGCTCAAGATTGTGCGTCCGACCAGTTCCCTAGCTGGCTCCGCCCCCCCTGGGGGATCTAATTTTATTTAGAAATTTACCAGTAGCTGCTGCATTTCCCACCCTAGTCTTATACTCGAGTCAATAAGTTTTCCCAGTTTTTTGCAGTAAAATTAGGGGTCTCGACTTATATTCGGGTCGACTTATACTCGAGTATATACGGTAGTTATCTGGTAGGTTGTGCAAAGCTCCACATGTGGCAGTACTTCTGTAAAAGGGCACGCTTAGCACTGGAACCACGTTAGCTTATTGTAGTAGTTATGGAGCAAAGACGTTATAGTTGCAGTCCCTGGTTTGACAGAAAGCAGAGTTTACCTCTGGCACTGTGAAGCCCATTTCCTCTAGCCGCAAACATTGTAATGAGGACTCTCACTTACTCTTTAGCGGTACAATTATTTTGTAACGAAAACCTTTTTTGTTCAATTTAGCACAGCAGAAGTTGCAGCAATCTGACACTAATTCCTCTTCTAGACCGCAGCACACAGCCTATCACTGCACAGTTTAAGCATGTTTTGCACACCATACAAGTATTTGTACTGGTAATGAGGAAATGAAATGTATCATTGTTATTTCACATGAAGAAAGGGAAGTGCTAGGTTGAAAGTGGTTTGACAAAAATCTGAAGGACTTTAATCATAGTATACCTATTATCATAACCTGTACAATCAGTTGTACTAGTTTGGGTACTAACAGTGTCCCTTTAACCCAATCTATTACAATGAGTCATAGTGTAATAATGTTATTGCTACATTTAACGAAAAGTATACTTCTTATTCCAGTAGATCCTTTATTGAGATGTTTCACAAAGTAAATTTCCTTGTTATAATGCTCATGTTTGACAAAATTTAGAGTGAGTGAACCCATAGCATCCTTGCACCATAACTACAATAGCGTAGTATACAATAACTACAATAACGTTTGGTGGTTCTGATGCTTCGTGTTCTTTTAATTCTGTTATAATGATACCATACCATATCATGTGCGACAGTTGGAGGAGGGTAAATATTCAGACCGGTATCACTTGGACTGCTATTAACCAGGGGTTGCCATCAGAATGCTTGTGCATTGATCTTTGTGATTACCAGAAAACATGCAGAGTGTGTGCGTGGTAGGGAGGTTGTTTTACTAACCCTAGGTTATCAAATGCAAACAACTATCGTCCCATAACTACTACATCATAAAATCTCAAACCCAATCTAAATACCCAATTTATCTAACTAAAGCCTTTATTTGACCTACAATCTCCTAACCCTAAACAATCTCAAACTTACGTAACAGTACCAAACCCAATTTATACCTTTAAGTGGTGGGATCTTGTCTGGAAATGTAATGTTTTGGTGGGGGTACAGTGTAGAAGTAATTCCATACCTGATTACCTCATGATTTTGGAGAGGATGGGAGGAGGCATCATTGTGATCACTTATGGTTTAGAAGAGGTACAGGAGACTTCTTTAACGATTAACTAATTATTTCTACGATTTCCAATGGCAGGTCAGTTCTCATTATTATTGGTAGGCCTTTATTTTTCTCCTTATCGTGCCTCTTGGAGCTCATTGGCTGCTACATGCTCTTTGACAGCCAGATTGAAAATGTCATCTGTACAGAACATCTAGTCATTTCAATGACATTCCAGGGATATGGTAAAAGAGCATATTCTTCAAAATTACATTCTATTTACAAACACGCTGTATATTCCAACACCACTACTTCTCAATATAGAATGTAAGCTCATTTGAGCATTCCCTGTGTGTCCAAATCATCTTGTTGCATATACTTGTCTGTTAGTCCACCTATTGTACAGGACTGCAAAACTTCTTGGCGCTTTATTAATAATAATAATAATAATAATAATAATAATAATAATAATAATAATAATATAGTTAGTTGGATACATTTCCCTTAAGTCCCAAATTTAATATTTTTGGATACGTTTTTCAAATGGTTTAATATTTTTATATACACTTTTAAAATGTAAAAATGTAAAACTATATTGAAAAATATTCTAATATTTTTATATTTTCTTTGATATATTGATGTCATTTTTACATATATTGTTTTAATATTTTAATATTTTGAAATAATAATTTTAAAACTGTATCTAAACAATATGGAAGGATTTGAAAAGTTTATCCAAATATTAAATCAAGGCCTTAACGTTTGTAGCCTACCCTTTCCTAGTGTCTTTTAAATGGTGACTTGTTTTATGAAGATGTTTTGAACTAAAATTTATATCAAACTCGATCAACAGCTGGGTGATGTTGACTGGTGTTATAATTCACAGAAACTACTCAGTAAGTGGTCGCCTCACTAATCATTACATCAGAGTGAATACAATTCAACCTAGCTTTCTACTCTACCCTTAGCAAGGGTACTACAATAGCTTCCTTATACAAGGATAAATATGACTGCCATTCAGCGGTCAAGAAGGAATGTTTCCTAGTTTGTTGCAAAATTCATTCTTTTGGATCAACAACAAAAAACACATGTGAGAAAGCTGAACTTGATGGGCTCCCTCGGCGCTGGTGACTTCTCCTTCCCCCGCCGACGTCAGCTCCCAAGTTACATAGTTACATAGTTACATAGCTGAAAAGAGACTTCAAGTCCATCAAGTTCAGCCTTCCTCACATATGTTTTTTGCTGTTGATCCAAAAGAAGGCAAAAAAACCCAGTTTGAAGCACTTCCAATTTTGCAACAAGCTAGGAAAAAAATTCCTTCTTGACCCCAGAATGGCAGTCAGATTTATCCTTGGATCAAGCAGTTATTACCCTACATTGAAAGATTATATCCTTGAATTTTCTGTTTTTGCAAGTATGCATCTAGTAGCTGTTTGAACATCTGTATGGACTCTGATAAAACCACTTCTTCAGGCAGAGAATTCCACATCCTGATTGTTCTTACAGTAAAAAAACCTTTCCTTTGCCTTAGACGAAATCTTCTTTCTTCTAGTCTAAACGCATGACCTCGTGTCCTATGTAAAGTCCGGTTTGTGAATAGATTTCCACACACTGGTTTGTATTGGCCTCGAATATATTTGTATAATGTTATCATATCCCCTCTCAGGCGACGTTTTTCTAAACTAAATAGGTTTAAATTTGTTAACCTTTCTTTTATAGCTGATATGTTCCATTCCTTTTATTAATTTTGTAGCCCGCCTCTGCACTTTTTCTAGTGCCATAATATCCTTCTTTAGAACAGGTGCCCAAAATTGCACAGCATATTCAATGTGTGGTCTTACCAGTGAAATTTTTATTTATTTATTATTATTAAATTGCCTGAGATTCAGTCAGCAGGAGCTTTGACACTATCAGAGATATTAAATAAAGTGAGAATTGTGGGGAATTCAAAGTTGATTTCAAATTTTAAATCAAAATAGTAGAACGGGAAAAATTCTCTAAGTCAGGTATGCTTCTAGTTCAGCTGTTTGGGTTTTGAATTCTATCTGAATTCCTACAAGCCAACAATAACACAAAAATACCAAAAGAAAGGTTAAGTGCAGGAGGTTCTAGTGCATGCAGACCAAAGGCAGCAAGCTCTGAAACTGGGGACCCCTCTAAGCCACAACAAAAAGTAAGCAAATAGTACAAACAACATATTGTACCAATATAAAAAAAAACTAATAAAACAAATTACTGGATAAAAAAATGTGATCAAAAAGTAGATACCACAAAATACATAAAACAAAGTAAAATAAAATAAGGAATACAGTCCAGAAATTCTTCTAATGGACTGAGTTTTTTTGCAGTCTATTCCGTACTCATTGGTAGTATATATGGAATATATGGTTTAAATTAGGGATGACAGTAAATGATAAAGATTTGGGCATGATTATAGACAACAGACTAGGCAGCAATGTCCGTCAGAAAATATTAATGTCAGTAAGGTTCTGTTATGTATAAAAAGGGACATTATTTCACATAAGAAAAATATTATTTTGCCTGTTTACAATAGTAAGGGCCCACCTTGAATATATGGTGACTTTTTTGCACCTGTTTAAAAGAAGGATGTTATGTCATTTGGTAAAAGTGCAGATGTAAACTACAAAATTAATAAGGAAAATTAAAAGATTTTAGTTATGAAGAAAGGCTAGAAATGAGCAATTGTTAACTTTAGAAAAATGGCATTTCAGGGTTGATATAATAATACCTAATACATACAGCTCTCTGCTTTGGTGACCTGTTCATTAACAGAATGGTGCAAAGGACAGCAGGTTTTCCACTTAGACTCATAGAAAGCAAATTTCACTTACAACAGAGAAAAATGTACTTTCTGATCAACCTGACAGCCAATAACTGTTCTCACAGCAATCACCCAGTCTGTAAGCCAATCAGGACAGTATTCTAAACAGTGCACAGATAGGGTTAGTGTTAGCTAGATTTAGGATTAATAAAGATTAACTAGAGTTGGGATTAGCTTACCTTAGCCAAAATTCTAGTTATCTAGGATTAGATTTGGTTAAGGTTTGAGTTACAAAGGATTAAGGTTAGCAATTAGTAGGGTTAGTAAGAGTTGACTAGGATTAGCGTTAGATGGACTTAGTAATAGCTATAATGCTTTACACTGGTTGGTATGGTGACATGGATAGTGTCAGTTCACTAATTACCACTACATTTAGCAGAAATTGGTAATAAAACAGTTAGCAGGCAAATAAAAAATACTCAAAATGCCCCAAATCAATTATCCCCAGTTATCTTGCAAAGGATAGGCCATAAAGGGGCAAGATGCAGCTAGGGAGTGCTAACCAAACATGACACAGACCCAATAGATGAACTGATTGAAATTACAAGTGTGACCACTGAAATAGTCATATCAGTAATTTGACCCAGTGACTTCTCAAAAGGCTAGCAAAGGTCTATATTAGGGGTATTGGTTCACAAGGGAGCATAGTAAAATACAAATCTTGGATCTTAGTAGTAGGACACACAATGTCTTCGAAATTGCTTGTGAATATGAAACGTGAAAAAACACAAAACACTTATAGCCATTAGTTTGGGCAGTTTGGTCATCAAATAACTAAATTAAACACTTCAAAATATTCTTAGTTAGGCCCTCCGCCACCAGGCGGTTTGCAGAAAAACCACCCAGTACAGAGTATTTGGGGTGTACTGGAAAGTAATATTTCAATGTATATTTGGTTTCAGTATGCCTAGATAGTGCATTATGTAATGGAAACTAAAAGGAATTTTCTTTCTCACATAATCTATAAACCTCTCATCTATATATCCAATATGCACTCAGTTCTCAAGCGTGTGTGTGTGTATATAACCCTATGTATATTGCGTATGTTACCACATTACCATGACATTACCCATACCATATCACCCTCACATTGCAGCAATGTTGCCACTTTGGACACACACAAATACACGCACACACATACACACTAATACACGCATACACATGCACAAACACACTGATGAACATAGACAAACAATGACACACAGACACATACAGTCACACAATCACAATCGCAGTGAGTATCCATGTGCATCTGTGAACATATATCTGTGTGCATGTGTGTCCATTACTGTGCCTCCAATGCATATCTGTGTCTGTGTGTGTTTGTGTATCTCTTTGTCTGTGAGCTTATGTGTAGAGGGAGATGTTTGCAATGTGTTGTGTGTGTATAGGGGGGCTGCTTGTGGTCTTACTTTTTTCTTCTGTTTAGTTTACGGCGGGGCTGTGTTGTATGTGTGAGGAGTGTGTGTGTGAGTATGAGGGTTACTGTCTGTGGGATGGTGCCTGTATGTTTATAAGAGTGACTGCGGCATGATGGCTGTGACAGAGTGAATATGACAGGGTGACTTTGAGACTGTGACTATATATGAGGAGTAAGAGTGGAGGTGGACTCTGACATGGTGACTGTGTGTGAAGGGATAGTGTTGGGGAGTGAATGTAACATGGTGACTGTGTGTGTGTGTGTGTGTGTGTGTGTGTGTGTGTGTGTGTGTATGTGTGTGTGTGTGTAGACTGTATGTGGGGAGGCTGTATTCTCCTGTTCAGCCTTCCCACACATTGCTGCTGTTTATTTTGTTTTGTTTTTTCATTATATTCAGTTGAGCCGACCTCCTGCTTTTCTTTTGCCAGTAAGAAGAGCTCTGATCCTTATGCCCTGGTGGTCTGGTGGATCCGATTTCCCTGATGGTCCAATTGGCTGCCGATTGAATTTTCTGGCTGAGTGCAGATCCCTCTCTCAGCCAGAATGCAGCCTGCAGCCTGCAGAGTGAGCAAAGAGATCTCTATATCTTCCGGTCGTGCTGCGGGGAGGGCTGTAGTGGAGCTTTGCAGAGCCAGCGTTTGAAAGGTAGCGCTAGCTCTGCTTTTTTCATTTGCAATAATCCTAATCAGGCATACACGACTGCAGGGGCATGGGTGAGACCCTGGCAATCATGTATACACAATTGCCAACGTGAAGTGGTTGCACACCTTGGGGAGTCAACTTTTACAGATAGTTCACATGAAGCTGTTTTGGATTTTTGTCTGCTATTAAAGATATAGTTTTAGCAAATGTAACAAAGATTTTGTTTTATAACTGCAATTCAATATTTGCTAATTTTGTCCTATCATGCCCAAAAATGTACTGAAATCCTAGATCAGGCCCCTACGCTCTGCCGAAGATCTGCGTCTATTCTCTGTTCATACACTCATCTTTGATTCTCACCTTCAAGACTTCTCTAGGGCTGCGCCATTTTTATGGAACTCTTTTCCTCACTCTCTTATACTCTCACCCAGTCTCAATTCTTTCCAAAAATCCCTGAAAACTCACTTCGTCAGGAAAGCATATCAATTAAACTGTTAATAGCTTTCCCTCCCCGCACCTTGCTTCCCCTCCTGCGACTGTCATCCAAAACAAAAAAAAAAACAATACCAAGTCAGTGAAAACTATTCTAGCAACTTACTTTTCTACCCTTACCTTTTTGTGTCACTTTACCCCACTCTCTAGCATGTAAGCTCATCGAGCAGGGCCCTCAACCCCATCTGCTCCTGTGCGTCCAACTCATCTGGTTACAAATACTTGTCTGTTGGTCCACCCATTGTACAGCGCTATGTGCAATTTTTTGGCACGTTAAAAATATTAATAATAATAAAATATAAGGAATTTTAATCATCAAGGTTAAAACGTGAATGTATTTTAAATTATTGATGATTTGTTGCACTAGTGCTAAAGAAATGATTATAATAAAAACTGTATTATGTTTTTTATTTATACTTGGTTTTGTTATGAATACATACAGTGTGACATATAAGCACTATTTATACTGTATATATATATATATAATCATGTATTGGTGTTCTTAAAGACTAATTGTTTAATTAGATTGAAATAAACATACACCAAAAGTTAAAAAAAAGAAAAAATCACGAAAGCAAAGGATTTAATAGCATTCTAATAAGTATATTTGCCCTGTACTTTAATTCTCGATAATATTGTATATCCTCTCCCCATTTTTCTGCCAAGTCGAATGCATTAATAAAAATGTCAATCTGCAAATGTATTTATTTTTTTGAATTTTTGAACAACTATCAGCGTATGTAAACAGTGTATGTAAGTGGTGCTCTACTTTTAATGTATTGTGTATAAAAATCGATAATTTAAGTAAATGCAAATATGGATTATTTGTTTCAATAATAAACAAATAGGAGAAAAACTCTTTGAATTTGGATTTTCCTAATCTACTTCCAGACCTTAAAGCGTCTCTCTCACAAAATAGACTTCATCCAATCTGGTTCTGTATAGTTCCCTCTGTCTGAATCTCTCTTTTTTTTTCTTTTTCTGACAACTCTAGTTTCAAATACACAATACGGGATTAAAGAACAGACTACATTTCCTTACGTAGAGCAGTCAAGTTGATAAAACTTGACAATGAACTAGGCTTCAAGTTCTGTTTAATTCTCCAATCAGATTTACCCACAATACATCAGTAAAATCAATCCCACAGAAGGTCAAACAGCACACATCAGAGGAGAACAAAATGGCCGTACCTATGTATTGAGATCCGGCAAAAGGAAGAAAAAATTATAAAATATAAAATAAAAGACAATTGACAAGGATAAATTATAATCATTAAGATACAGGGTTAATATGGAAGGGAAACCTAAAGAAAAAAAAAAAACCTTTTAAGTACCTTTGGACAGCTTAGGGTGTGGTATATAAATATGTCGGAAGGTGCAAGTTGCCCTCTGGGGTCATTGACCCCTTGCCTACCAAATTAATTTCATTTAATTAGCATAACATGCATTTCTAACATGGGATAAATATATAGATATGGGATAAAAGAGCAATTTCAAGCACAGTTTGCAGTTTGATATAACAAAGAGATGACAATTGCACAGACTTAAATTCCATATATTTGTTCATTCTTTTGAATAGTGATTCCCAAGCCAAACCTAAAGTCCGGGAACAGTCCAGGTTTTGACAGTATTTCCACTGAAATAGAAAAGGGACATGCATAAATCCTGGACTGTAGTTGGACAATGAGGACTTGTTTGTGAACCACTGCTTTAGAGGAAAAATGGCGTAACAAATATTTTTGATACTATATGATATCAGTTATCAATCACGATTTCAGAAAAGGTCTGAAATATTCACAAACAAAATGGTACATTATCTTAATTCAACAATTTTGGCACAGTGCATGTATAGGTACATTTGAAAGGTCAACGGAACTGTTAATGAGTACTTTGAAGGAACTTGGGCCTTGATTCAATAAGCTTGCCAAATAATTCAATACTGTTAGAAAAAGCTACAAAAATTCACATAGATGCTAACGTTGACTTTTGTAGATAAATCATTAGTAAAGTTTGTCTAACAGTATTGAATAATTTGGAAAGCATATTAAATCGAGCCCCTAATTGGATTTTGCTTTGCCTCAAAAATGCCTTCAGAATGTTAAAATAATGTTTGTATGTGGGCATACTCCCCATTTACATAGTTATCTGACCAAAACCAGGTGTCTGTACTAGGATACTAGAGTTGGATAATATTTAGGATCTCACCAACAATGCAACCAAAGTATTTTGGCTAATGATATTATAAGGTAGGAAGAAGGCATTTTTAGACTCTATGTCCAGGATGAGGCAATGGACAGATACCAAGCAGCGAATGACAGGCAACGAACAAAGGAAACAATGGCTTAATGAATTAAATTTCATTTTGTATTGCTTTGTAATGCAAGAATAAAATGAGCTGGGCATTTAAAGGGTTGTAACAGAATAGGAGAAACATAGGCCAGTCCGACAAAAAGGCCATTTCATCTATAAACAAGATGCCTTTTTCTTAACCAATATTTGGGACAAAAACAACAGATGGGGTGATTATATTGTTTTTCTCAAATGGCCTCTCTTAGCTTGACTTTTGCAAGGAACCCTGTCAAATTGACTTCCCTGTTTAGTGAATAGACATGAGGAATATATCCTTCTAAATCTCTTTACAAACATTACTGTAACTGTTCACCCTAGGAAAGTGAAGTAAATGTAACATGCACTATAATCAAACGGATACAGTTATGTGTCCCTAAAGCAACATTTTAGATATCATTGTGTTGTTATTGTTACATTTTTTTTCTGTTTTCTTTTAACTAAATCCGGTCATAGAAACTAGTGGTTTAAGAACCTTTATTGCTACAAAATATTATTTTGAAGAAAGACAATGAACCTATTTTTCACGTTCTGCAATATAGCCATAATTTAAAAAAAAAAAACAATAAAATGAGGATTCGGCCCAAAAATATCAGCCTATCGTGAGTAAAAGCGCTCTAACGCCCAAGACAAAAATATTGAATACCATTTGCTAATTACCATTACAATTAGACATTCAAGACTAGTCTTTTTTTCTTCCAAATTAGCATTTCCACTTACATTCTCTGTCTGATTTAAAAAAATATATATATTATTATATTTATTATTATTATTTAAAATGTTCCAAGAATTTCGGCGTTTCATTACAATAGGACATGGTGACAGATGAACTGACTACAAACATAACATACACAAGGATATAAGCTCTACAGGAAGGATTGACTGAATCTAATAAACATGTCCAGCAACATCAACAGATCTGTTTCTGTAGTAAGCGTTCGCACTTCTAGCTATAGTCAGCAAGTCTGTATTCATTTCCCTATCTTTTAACTGCTAGAATAGATGTGTAAAGTAAACTGCAATGTTCTTAATACATTCTAAACCCAATATTCAGAACTGAGAAATGCACATCTTCAGGATAAACTTATATACACTGCTTCAAAAGGACATTTGTCTGCTGTTCGACATATTTGAAAAACTTAAAAGTTGATAAGAGTGCAAAATTAATATGTGCTGAAATATAAAATGTGGTATTTTTTTATTATATATTTTATATATATTTTTTTTTTTTTTTTTTTTATTTTTTTTTACAGTTTATGTTATATTTTATATGGAATACACAAAACCATATATTAAATAAGATAATTAAATATATTAAAAATACAATAATCACATAACTTTGTCTACTTGTTTATTATAAATCTGTCTACCTTTATTAGGGAATATTTTCTGAATGATGGGGCTTATTCGCTAAACAAGAGGCTGTAGGGATTTTTTTACATTTCTTCCAAAAAAAATAAAAAATCTGTTACCCAGCGACCTTGCAGATTTTCCCATTTTTCTAAATTGGATTTTAAGGCCTACATTTTGCAGGTAATTACTAAATGCAAATCACTAATTAGTAAATTACCCCCCAAGACCTAATATTTATATTATTGGGGAAAAAAATATCACTGTGTAAAATATATT